>NW_022167338.1:0-41111 GCF_008728515.1 Papio anubis | reverse complement strand
TCTTCCACATATACCATAACCAAGGCACATCAAAACAACCCTAGGTTACTGACGCCTCCACTGAAGTCCCCAGGTCACCTCTGCTCCCTCCCTGCCCTCTCTGCAGTACCGCAGAGTGAACATAAAAGGGTTTAATATAGGCTTCGCTGGGCGCAGGGACTCCCGCCTGTAATCCCAGTACTTTGGGAGACCAAAGTGGGAGGATCACTTAAGGCCAGGAATTCAAACCCAGCCTGGGCAACAAAGTAATCCCGTCTCTACAAAACAAAAAAATGAATAAAAGAGGTTCCTTTTTCTGCGAGATTGGTGTAGGGGAGCGGGCCTGTGAGTTAGAAGGGAAGCATCGAGGATCAGCCATTTAAAGCAGCATCCAAGGATGTTCAAGGCTAGAGACCCACAGGTATATTTTCAGAAACTGAATTTCCTGTCGGTGCTCAGTGGCTCATGCCTGTAATCCCAGCACTTTGGGAGGCCAAGGTGAGCGTGGAACACTTGAGGTCAGGAGTTCAAGAGCAGCCTGGCCAACAAGGTGAAACTCTGTTTTACAAAAAAATATATATATATACAAAAATTAGCCAGGCATGGTGGTGCATGCCTTATAATCGCAGCTACTAGGGAAACTGAGGCAGGAGAATTGCTTGAACCCAGGAGGCAGAGGATGCAGTGAGCTGAGATCATACCATTGCATTCCAGACTGGGCAACACGAGCGAAATTCCATCTCAAAACAAAAAGAAAAAAAAAAACTCAAACCACCAAAACCCCTGAATTTCCCTGTGGACACCTTTTCTCTGGCAGCCTTTTTCAATGAGGGCTATGTTTCCTCCAGTACTATATGGCCTGCAGACTGCTCAGCTTTCATTCCAGTGAAAACATTCCAGAACAAACTCTGGGTCAATCCCAGGTCTTTCTCCAATCAACTCAGGGCATGATTGTGTGTCACCTGCTGCCCAGCTAGAGTGACAGGACTCCACCATGTGACTCCACCGTAGACTCCCCGCCTTCTTCTTTTGCAAAGCCTCAGACACCCAAATGCCTACCAAAAGTGGGTAGGGCGCCAGGACACCTCCAAGCATAAGTGGGGCTCCCCGGCATGCCTGGATGTGGAGGTGTGATGCAGACTGGTGGCTGCTCGTGACAATTTCACCACTTTCTGTGCAGCTGCCGGAAGCCCAGGAAGCACACATCAAGGCTCCCTTGCCAGCGGGGTGCTGCCAATAAAATGGAGTCACGTGGGATTTGGAATGTGGAAAGGAGGTAGAAGTCATCCTTTCCTCCCCCGTAGCAGCAGGCGTGCAGGCTCTGGTCAGCTGGACTCCATACTCCCCCACCAGTCACCAGCCTGGGGACCATGGGGCTGCAAGGACCTCAGCAGCGGTTTCCCGAGTTTCCTGACTTTTTCCACCCTCTGGAAATCAGCTGTGATCAAGCAGCCTGAAAGCCAGTGGTGCAACCTCCTCCTCCCCAACCTTCACCACCTCTAGCCCCTCCAGTGATAAGCACTAATTGCCTATATACAACCCTTTTTTGTTTGAAATAGCTAGGGTAATTTCTGTTTTCCTATCTGGGGTAGTGTAACATAAGAAGAAATATATATATGGTCTCTGCCCCCAGTTCCTAACACAAAGCTCCTAAGACCCTTGGAAATTCCTGAATGATGGGGGTGCTAGGAGCATTGTCTTCTTTTTTTTAAAAAATGTATCATTTTTCTTTTCTCCCAGGGTTTTTTTTCTTTAAAAAAAAAAAAAAAAAAAACTTTTAGGTTATGGGGACACATGTGCACGTTCGTTATATAGGTAAACTTGTGTCACAGCAGTTTATTGTACACATTATTTCATCACCCAGCTACTAAGCCTAGTCCCCAATAGTTTTTTCTGCTCCTCTCCCTCCTCCCACCCTCCACCCTCAGGTACGGCCTAGTGTGTGTTGGTCTCTTCTTTGTATTTGAGTTCTCATCATTTTGCTCCTACTTGTAAGAACATGCAGTGTTTGGTTTTCTGTTCCTGTCTTAGTTTGCTGAGGATAATGGCCTCCAGCTCTATCCGTGTTCCTGCGAAAGACATGATCTCGCTGTTTTTTATGGTTGCACATCCTTTATTCTAACATTTGGTCCTTGAACCTGGTTCCTGACACAGAGCTCCTAAATCCCTTGGAATTTTCTGAGTGATGGGAGCGTCCTTTGTTCTCATGAGGTGACTCTTGCTGGGCTCTTTATTTGGGTCTGGTCACCAGAAAGACCTAACTATGGGTGGAAGCTTTGTGCTTTCAGCCCCATTCCCCAGCCTCTGAGGTAGGGAATGGAGCTGGAGCTCAATCACGTCTGCGTGACAAAGCCTCCAGAGTAATCCTTAAAAGACAGGCCTTGGAGAGCTTCCGGGTTGGCGAACGCATCCATGTGCCGGGAGGGTGGTGCACCCCAGGTCCACAAGGACCTTTCCAGACCTCACCCTGTGTATCTCTTCATCTGGCTGTTCATTCGTATCCTTTAAAATATCTTTTGTAATAAATCAGCAATAGTAAGAAAACTGTTTTCCTGGGTTCCATGAGCTGTTCTAGCAAATGTTCAAACCTGAGGAGGGAGCTGTTGGGACCTCCAGTTTATAGCCAGCTGGTCAGATGCATAGGTGATGCTTGGCCTTGCACCTGGGGTCTGATGTGGGGGCGGTCCTGTGTGACTGAGCCTTTAACCTGTGGAGTCTGGTGTTCACTCTGCTTAGGGCTTCTCTGCCTTTGTAGTGTCCTGTCAGAAGGCCTTTCCTTCCTCTTGTCAGCTCAGAAAACTTTTCTTCCACTTCCCTTCTTCTAAGCCATCCCTTACATCTACTCCTTTCCAGCCAACCAAGAGAAGAACCAGGGCTGGCTCCACTGCCACCATGCCGTCCCACACTGTCTCCTCAGGATCTATTCAGATGTCCGGCCCTCCCCTGAGTCTAGGAGCCCTTTGAGGAAAGGGATGCTGTCCTAGTCAACTCTTTCCCAGCACCAGGCACAGCATCTGGCACATTCCATCTTTTTCATGGACTCTCCCCAGGTGGCCTGACCTTCCCTCCTCTGAACTGCTGCATTTCCTGTCTGCATCACGTTTGCTCTAATCAGATATCGCCTTATTTCATCATCTTTTAAAAATGCTTTATTTCTCTGGCAGGTTTCATTGGAATCAGATTTTTAATTCATTTAGTAGCTGTTGGCCTTATGTCTACCTCTCTCTTGCACTCAGGTCTCACTTAAGACCTGGCTGACTGAGCTGTGATTTGCCATCAGTGAGATGGAGACAGAGGTAGCCCAGGCAGTCATGTTTTGTTCCACGAGACCCTGGGCGCCCCTCCCCCTCCCAGGCTACAGGCAGGGATGGGCACCAGCTTGGGAGAGACAGTTTATCCACAGGCTGGCTCAGCAGAAACTCTGGACTTACACAAAACTGCTCAATTGAGGACAAACTGGGGGTAAGGTAGAATCTTATTTTGGGAGTTTTTAGAAATATGGTGGGGTAGCATTTGGGAATAATAAGAATTGTAGCTGGCATAGTGGTACACACCTGTAGACCCCCAGCTACTCTGGAGGCTGAGGTAGGATCTTTTGAGCCCAAGAGCTTGAGGCTGCAGTGAGCTATGAATGCACCACTACAGTCCAGCCTGGGTGACAGATCAAGACCCTCTCTGAAAAAAAAAAAAAATACATTTCAGATTCATAAATTTTTTTTGTTATGTAAAAAAATAAGCATCAAAGTGTGAAATTATGTAAATATGCCAAAATAGGAACCTGGAAGTGCCTGGAATCTAGACTTCGGGAGCCCAGCACTGCAAGGATCTCTAGTCTTGGCTTTTTTTTTTTTTTTTTTTTTTTTTTTTTTTTTGAGATGAACTCTCGCTCTGTTACCCAGGCTGGTGTGCAGTGGCCCAATCTGAGCTCACTGCAACCTCTGCCTCCCAGATTCAAGCAATTCTCCCTCCCTCAGCTTCCTGAGTAACTGGGATTACAGGCGTGCATCACCACCTCCAGCTAATTTTTGTATTTTTTTAGTAGAGACAGGGTTTTTCCATGTTGTCCAGGGTGGTGTTGAACCCCTGACCTCAGGTGGTTCACCTACCTCAGCCTCCCAAAGTGCTGGGATTACAGGCGTGAGCCACTGCACCCGACCTGTCAGATGATGATTTTTTTTTTTTTTTTTTTTGGGAGACAGTCTCGCTGTGTTGCCCAGGCTGGAGTGCAGTGGCGTGATCTTGGCTCACTGCAAGCTCTACCTCCCGGGTTCACGCCATTCTCCTGCCTCAGCCTCCTGAGTAGCTGGGACTACAGGCTCCCGCCACCATGCCCGGCTAAGTTTTTTTTGTATTTTTAGTAGAGACGGGGTTTCACCATGTTAGCCAGGATGGTCTCCATCTCCTGACCTTGTGATCCGACCGCCTCGGCCTCCCAAAGTGTCAGGTGATTTAAAAACTATTCTTCCATGAATTGCTGGGCTAATTGATATGACTGTAAAATGCCTAACCCAGGGTTTAGCATCAAGTAAGCAAATTGTAACTGTTAGCTGCTACTCTGCCTATGACTATTTAGTCTTGTGCTTTAAACTCAAATATTTGTTGGCCCACTGAAGTCACTACACAGAGAAAGATGCTTTTCATTCTCAGTAAAGAACTTTGGAGATAACTGGGGCAGGCAGCTAGACAACAGGTGTCTTTTGTCCAGCATCAGCAAACTCATTGGAACTGATGGGTGGCTCACTTTGCTTAGAACCGCTACCAGCACGCACACGGGGCTGCTTCCCAGTCACACTGCTCCTGGGAAGGTGGGGGGCAGCTGTTCTGCAGTTAGCGCCGTCCTTTACCTCCTGTTACCAACTGCCTGAGTTCATCTGTGTTCAGTTAGGTAGATTACCAATTCCTGTTCATTCAGATTTTCTTCTGCTCACTAATGTGTTTAATGTTCCCTAACCTACCAAATGTGATTAGTGACTTTTTCTTTGAAGGTGGACTGGAGGAATCCTTGGCCTTCTGCAGCATTCTACTGCTGTTATGGAACAGTGCAGCTATGGATGTGCATCAGCGGGGGATGGGGAGAGGCTGGGGCAGTACATGTGAATGGAGAGGTAGCCCCACCAGTGTGTTTTCTGAAATACAGTCCCGCAGAGGGCAGTCTTGGGAAATTACTGCTCTCACATAATCTTCCTGACCTTACCCCTCCAGCATCTCCCTGCTATCCAAGGGTTGGGATTTTTAAAAAGAAAAACAAATTTTTAAAAAACCAAGTGAACCTTTTGCCATCTTGTAAGGGTGAAAAGCTCCCACCAAGTCTGGATGAACATTCATGCGTGGGCTTGAGGGCTTGGGAAAAAGATGGGGCTTGGCCCCACAGTGCAGGCAGGCCCAGTGATCCTATGAGAGAGGCCAGGAGGTGGGAGGTCGCCTGTGGGCAGGAGGTCAAGTATGTGGTATTTTATGACTGGTGCTTGATGAACCAAGGGAGAGGGCACCGAGAACAAGAGAACAACAGTATTTAATTGTAAAATCTCCACCCCTGAGGATATGTTTTCAGGTCTGGGTGACTAATAAGACTGGGAAACAAGGGAGGGAACGACGGCGCTGTGCTTCCTCTGCCCGCTGCCTCTGTGGATGCGTGGACCGCTGGCTTCAGTCCTGCTTTTCTTTCTGATGGCCCTTGTTGTTTATGCTACGTATTTTTGCAGGAGGCCTGAGGCGGGCTGGGGTCACTCTTTCTCCTCCTATGACTGGGCTTCACTCTCCTCCCCCATCTCTGTTGGGGCTTCGCTGTCCCTGGGGTAAGAATAACAATGCCAAGGTTTTGATTCTTGAAAGGAGCAATTAAGCTTCTCACCCCCTCCTCATTTTAGTTGGGAACTGTGAGGGCCCGTCATTTACCCAGGTTCCCTGCTGAGGATCTCCTCCTCATTAGATGACTTCTTGTGCAGCTTCTCTGCCTGGTTATTTACTCTTGTGGCACTGAGAGGTTTGTACATATCTTTAAGCCACAGTGGCTGTCTGAATGAGAAAGCGCCATCCTAGAAGATAGAAAGGGAAGTATTAATTTTGCATGTCCTGTGCTTTCCCTGGCCACAGCAATGAATCCTCCAAAGTACCTGAGTCTCACTTGGCGAACAGCATCTCCTACATGGCAGAAATCTGAAAATGCCCCTGGGGAGACACATGCACAAGATAGTGAGCGATGCTGCCATTTCCCACGTCTCTCACAATGTACTTCTCTGGTCTTATTAGGACTAAATGAGTACCTCAGTCCATAATCACAGTGAGAAGAACCACCGCAGACCACATACCTGGGGTCCTGAAAATCATCCCATGCATGTGAGACTTTCAGAAACTCTCCATGTCTGTTCAGAAGGGCCCCACAATATACTAGGGGGACTTTGTATGCGGCTCAGCATGGAGCATCGGCAGGATGTTCAGTCCCAGTCACCTCCTTGGCCAAGTGCCCTTGTGCAGTGAATAAACTGCACAGCCATGCTGGGCAGAAGCATTTTATATCAGTCCCCTTCAGACTTAGTCTCACAGGCATCATTTGATGGGGGGTGGGAGATGAAGTGGTTCTTTTCTTTCTAGATACTTTATTCTATAAGTTGCATCACCTCAAGCAAATGCCTGAGTGCAGGTAGCCAAGTTATCTATCTCACAGCCTTCATATGGCTGGCTGTCGCTGGTGAGTGAGTGAGCTGTGAAATCATTATAAAGGACAACATATTCTTTTTGAATTTGAATAAAATAGAAAAAGCCAGAGTGCATTGTGTGACCATGGGGCAATTCTCCCTTTCTCTTTCTCAGTTTTCCTGTCATAAAATGATGAAATACTGTCTAAGGTCTCTCGTAGTTAAAATTCTTTGGTTTGTTGTTTTTTTATTTGAGACAGTTTTGCTCTTGTTCCCCAGGCTGGGTGCAATGGTGCGATCTTGGCTCACTGCAACCTCTACCACCTGGGTTCAAGCAATTCTCCTGCCTCAGCCTCCTGAGTAGCTGGGATTACAGGTCTGCGCCACCACGCCCAGCTAATTTTGTATTTTCAGTGGAGATTAGTAGAGATGGGGTTTCACCATGTTGATGAGGCTGGTCTCGAACTCCTAACCTCAAGTGATCCACCTCGGCCTCCCAAAGTGCTGGGATTACAGGTGTGAGCCATCCTACCTGGCCTTTCTAGTTAAAATTCTGTGAGGTTTGCATAAAAGGAATAGAGTGGGGCCCAAAAACCAGTAAGATGAGAAAATAGTGTTTCCTCACTTCTAGGATCCAGGAAAAAAAAAAAGAAATAAATAAAAAAGAGAAAGTAGTGTTTCCTGCCACTTTCGAGGAAGGACTCACATATTCTACCTTCCATCAGCTTTGAAGGAGACGAGTGCCCTCACTCCCACACCCGGTGGCCTTCCTTACCCCTTCCCCAGAGCCTCCAAGAAGACCCTGGCCTGGCCTGATGCCCACCATCAGCAGGAACAGGCACCAAAACCTTTCCCCTTCCTGTCCCTCCCCACAGGGCTGGGGACAACAGATGTGTCCTTGTTAGTTCCAGCCAGCTCAGCTTTTGGCTGGGGAGCTAATTTCACTGGAGCCAGGCTAAGCATTAGGGTAACTAAGTATTTGTCCTGTCTTGGGCAGTTTCCTCACTGAAAAATGAGGGCAGAGTTCTAAGCTCTCCTCTAATTCTAAAATTCTAATTAAAATATCACGAGACTAGTGACGGCGCATGCCTGTAATCCCAGCTACTCAGGAGGCTGAGGCAGGAGAATCGCTTGAACCTGGGAAGTGGAGGTTGTGGTGAGCCGAGATCGCGCCACTGCACTCCAGCCTGGCAACAAGAGGGAAACTCCGTCTCAAAAGAAAAAAAAAAAAATTACCAGACTAATATTTACCTTGAGACTCCTTCTTCATCTTCTTGTGATGACCTTCGGTGAGAATAAATCTGTTTTGGAAGAAAATGCAATTAAGATTATCCATCACAACAACCATCTCCAAATCTGTATTCATTCCTTTTATTCATTATAAGTCTCATCTACCTGATGAGATAACTTGTTTGAAGACAGGAATTGTATGCTGTTCAACAGAGCTTTGATTCTTCCACAGTTCAGTCATCCTTGCTATCTTGCGGGGGACTGGTTCTAGGATACCGCCCCCACACCATACCAGAATCTGTGGATGCTCAATCCCTTACATATAATGGTGCAGTATTTGCATATAACAAACACATATCCCCCATATACTTTATTTACTTACTTAGAGACAGGATCACCCTCTGTCGCTCAGGCTGGAGTGCAGTGTCACAATCACAGCTCACTGCAGCCTCAACCTCCTGGGCTCCAGTGATCTGCCCACCTCAGCCTCTTGAGTAGCTGGGACTACAGGTGCATACCACCACACCTGGATAATTTTTTTTTTTTTTTTTTTTCGGTAAAGACAAGGTTTCACTATGCACCAAGGTTGACCTCCCAAAGTGTTGGGATTACAAGTGTGAACAACCGTGCCTGGTCCCAGGTACTTTAAGTCATCACTAATAAAATGTATCAATATTGTACAATGGTGACAGTTGTTATACTTTTTATTTGTATTTTTGTTTCTTTTTTCAAGTATTCAGCCTCATCCAGTTGAATCTGAAGATGTGGACCTGCTGATGAAGAGGGTTAACTGTATCTAACTTAGGATCTTGCATGCAGCTAGCACTTAATACATTTTATTGACCGTTTTAGCTAACATTCAACAGACGATTCCTAACAAAAAACTCTTAAAAGTAGGACAAAAAGGAAATCTGAGTCCTTCCTCTAAAGTGGCTGGAAAACCAGCCTGGGCAACATAGCGAGACCTTGTCTGTACAAAAAAAAATTTTTTTTTTTTTTTTTTTTTTTTTTTTTTTTTAGTAGAGACGGGGTTTCACCATGTTAGCCAGGATGGTCTCGATCTCCTGACCTCGTGATCCGCCCGCCTCGGCCTCCCAAAGTGCTGGGATTACAGGCTTGAGCCACCGCGCCCGGCCCAAAAAAAAAATTTTTAATTAGCTGCCTGCCTGTAGTCCCAGCCACTCAGGAAGCTGAGGCAAGAGGATCCCTTCAGCCCAGGAGTTTGAGGTTACAGTGAGCTAGATTACACCATTGCTGTCCAGCCTGGGTGACAACAAGGCCCTGAAAAAGAAGAAAAAAAAGGAAAGGAAAAAGGAAAGGAAGGAAAGGATGAGTAGTAAGTATTGAAAAGGAAGAGACAAAACTATCATTATTTGCGTATGAAATGATAAATGTTAGACAGTCAAAGAAGCCTAAGAGAATCAACTAAGATTTTAGTGGAAGCAATATGAGAATTCAGTACGGTGGCTAGAAGCAAAATGAAGAGAGCAGCACACAAATCTCAAATACTTTTCATATGTACCACCATTAACTAATTAGAAAATGGAAGAAAGATCCCATTTACAATGGCAATGCAAATGTATGAAGTATTTAGGAACAAAAATACAAAGATCTTTTATCTGACAAAAGATGTGTAAGATCTATATGATGGAAATCCTAAAATTCTTCTGAAAGACATTAACAAGAAATGAATACAGGACATGAAATACCACGTTCCTAGAATGTTGTACAGATGTCAGTTCTCAAATTAATCTACAAATTTAATGTAATCCTATTAAAATCCCAAGATAGTTTTTGGTGGTGGCTGCTTTTGAGACAGGGCCTGTTGCCCAGGCTAGAGTGCAGTGGTATGACCACAGATCACTGCATTCTAGACCTCCCTGGCTCAAGCAATCCTCCCACTTCAGCCTCTAAAGTCTCTCATATGGTGTCCAAGAAATGGTGACAAATCTCATAAAGGGACTAGGCTCAGGAGGGCTGGATATTCAGGGAAGGTTTCAAGCAGAAAGATGAACTTGAGTTGACTTTGGAGAGATTCATGGGACTCCCACAGGCAGAGTGAAATAAGGGCATTTTAGATGGACAGATGCACAGACAAAAGCAGAAATGCGGATGGTGTGACTGGGGTATGGTGAGGGGCTGCTCTGGCTGGAATGGAGGGCTGCCACAATAATGGAAATGGTAAATGAGGCAAATAAGGTTGGACTGGTAGCATAGCGTCAAGGTTGCCAGCTTATTAAATCACTTCCAATATGCTAGCAGTGGCCTCTTGGGAAAAGTAATACATTATGTAATTGAACAAAAGGCAAACAGAGGCAAGCTCCAGGAATGGGCATTGTGAACAGGACTCACCGCAGAGTAGCCAGATGTAGGCTTTAGATATGTTGATGCAGGTTGAGCATCTCTAATCCAAGGGGGATTGTCCCATATGGTGTCCAAGAAACGGTGACACATCTCACAGAGGGCCTAGGCTCAGGAGGGCTGGAGTATGAGATGCTCCCCTCCCCTGTGAACTTAAAAATGTGGCCAACAATTTTTTTAAAAAAATGGCTACTCTGTAGTGCTTTAATTGGAGCTATTTAGACAACACCTTACACACTGGAGAAGGACGATACTGTGTGAACCTAATAAGTCTACAAGACAATACTTCTCTCTATTGGCTGCCTCCTTCCTCTCCAGGGTGATGACAACTCCGTGAGGTGGAGATTATACGTCTCTCAGCATTTCAGCAACAAGGAAATAAATTAGTGGTAGAGTAAGGGTGACTTGGTGAGTACATCCAATTGTTGACATCGTTTTGGGTGGGACAAATTTTGCTATTATATCAACTTAACTTCTTAAAATAATCTAGTGGGATTAACTTGGTTTCAATTCATAGAAATCTCCTGGATATGAGGTTTCTTTAAAATCCTGGAATATCCACTACAGTAAGAGAACAAAGCGTACCTCAGCCTTAACCGACTGAAGAAGAATGTCAAGTAGCAGCAGGTGGGAAAGCGGCTTTTGGTTTTATGCTTTTGTGGGTTTGAATCCACAAAGATAGGACTGCATTCTCTTAAAACCTGAATTAATTGTCCTACTCTGAATGAGGCAGAAAATTATAATCAAAGTTTAGTATTTCGTCACAAATAATGCCAAGCTGAGCTTGTTATAGCCATATCCTGGAACTTCTTTTAGAGCTAAAAAAGAAAAAGAAAAAGAAAAAGAACAATTTAAAAAAGAGAGAGAGCTAACTATCCAAAACCCCAGCATTCCAGGTGAGTACCCATAGTTCTTTTTTATTTTTCGGCACACAGAGTCTCCCACCTCTGTCACCTAGTCTGAGTACAGTGTAACACAGCTCACTAGACTCTCAACCTCCTGGGCTAGGTATCTCCCACTCACTCTTCCTGAGTAGCTGGGACTACAGGCATGTCATCACTCCCAGCTATTTTTTTTTTTTAATTTTGTGAGACAGGGGCTTCACTGTGCTGGCCAACCTGGTCTCAAACTCCTGACCTCAAGTGATCCACCTACCCTGGCCTCCCAAAGTGCTGGGATTACAGGCGGAGCCACCCCACTTCACCTACAGTTCATCTTGTGCACTAATCTATTTCACCCTCTACATGAGCAGTGAGATCACCATCATGGCCGGTTACATGACCAGGACAGCTATGGCCTGGAGTCCCAGGTTCTCCTGTGTGGGCACTTTCCCCATACACTACAAAATGATGGCAAATCTGGGTCTCGTTTCTCTGTGTCGCCCTCACCTCACCAACCTCTGCTCTTCTGTTCACTCTGGCCTCCAGGTTCTCATTGATATAGTTCTCAGTTTTCCACTGTTCCATCCCATTCTTCCCCTCCTGGGATGCCTTATATCCTGCTGCTCACTGAGAAGCACGAGGCCTGTCCTGGGAGATCAGCTTGGCACAGGTCACTTCTGTACACGGGAAGTCAGAGCAGTCCATTTTCAAGGTCCGGATAACGGAGAAATAAGCCTTTCTACATTGTTGTTGGGGATGAGGGACCGAAGTTCGGGTTAGGCTGATTTTCAAAACTGATCACCTGGGGATGAGAGCAACGGGTAATTGAAGCTTTGGGCTCAGAGGACAGGTCAGTGCCTACATTGCTGTATTCTCCTCCCACAGTCTGATTAGTTGCTAACAGTTGGCTCCTGTTGAACGTAGTCCCAGCGGACCCGCCTCAGGAGGAGGATTGTGGCTGTTGTGTTTTCAGAGACAGCCTTCTGGCATATGTGTAGTGTTTTCCATAGAAATGTCAAAGGCATTTCTTGGTGAAGGTAGTCTTTACATTAGTGTTTTCTGTAAAACCTAAATCCTTCCAGAAAAGGATTTCCTGAGGACTTGGGTCTCCTAATGATGAAAAAGCCCCGCGGTGAAGGGGAATTTAGAGGCTCTTCGGCAGAGAATGGCGCCCTGTTTGGCGGCACGCCCATCGAGTAACTTTTCTTTCTGAACTTTTTGACTCTTGGCCTTGGAGTGTTCTGTGGGGCCAATGCCGAAGCCAGTTTTATGATAGCCAGGTATTTTTCGGGAATGTACGAATTGGTTTGGCAGCCTTCATACTTTTAACTTAGCCTTTGGCGCAAAATGAAAACGCGGTTAAGTCTTCGACTGTCTCTGACCTCAGGTAGGGCTTTTGCAGGGTGGAGGCAGAAGTTGTCTACCCATGGAGGCGGTTTCAGCACAGAAGACACGCTAAGTTTTGGGTGAACGGCGTTTGGTGTAGACGGTGTTTCCTTAAACTAACTTCTCACGCCTCTGTGTGAGGCTGTTCCAGCCCCAGACCCAAGCCCCAGCCTTTTTCTCTCCACAAATGCCCAAGCACCTCTTCCTCCTGGTGCTCTGCTTTCCACCCTTTGAAGTGCCTTTTCTGGATACCCCTTGGGCCCATGAGGACTCTGTTCACTCTCTGCAGGTTGTTGCCTACACTTTGAATCTTGCTGGCTGTTTCTCCCAGGTTGACAGTTTCTAATTCTTTCAAATATTTATGTTTAAATTTGTTACCTAGAAGGCTGGTCTTATACATGCTTTTTCCTTTAACTTCATTGATTTTTTCCTAGTATTTCTGCATCTAACATATTTTCCAGCAAGTATAGCTTCAATCGATTTATAACTTCATAAGTTGTCAGATGCAGGCGAAGAGAAGGGCTCTTTATATTGTTTTCAAAATACCCAGGCCCATTCCATCTTGCACATTTGAAGAAAGCTGTTTAATGAACGGTAACAACATTGATTTCACATCTAGATTCACCGCTGAGAAATACGGCAAGATGTAACTTAGTGCACTGATAACTTCATTCTCATCATTGGTGTCTAGCTGCTCACTCCCAAAGCCTGACAAGATGTCACTGTTGTCTTGAGGGCTCCGCCCAATAGTCAGTGCTCGTGTGTTTCCATAATCATTTGTAACATCTTCATGAACGCCCTGTTGGATTCCCTACAGACAGTTCTTCAGCTGTGAAAAAAGAAGAGACTGTTTTGATCATGAAAGATGATGGGACGGCATGCATCAGTCCACAGCTGTACATCCCAGTCACACAGAGTAGGAGTCAGCAAACATTCGAAAGGTCATTCAGAGAGGAGAAACACACCTAATCCTAAACTCTACTAAATGGCAACAACAAAGGAGAAAAGATCTTTTGAAAACATGGCCACCTACTTGGAACATTCCATAGTGTGACATAGAGTAACTCTGCTTAGGATTATTCCATTGATCCCCAGGGGCCAGTTGCCCTGTGCTCAGTCAAAGCCCAAGGTGGAAGACAACTGCTTCCCTGATGAGCTGGCCTCTCTGCAGACTGCTCCGTACCCTGTGCTGTCCTGCCTCATATGCAGAGAGAGTAAAGGCTCCCTCTCTCCTCGTGCTCAGTGTGCCTGTGTTCTTGCTACCATCACAGCTGAATGCAGTGAAAGGCGGTCCTCTGAGAGGAGCAGGGTGGAGATGCTAAAGCGGAGGATCCCTCCCATT
Source organism: Papio anubis (assembly GCF_008728515.1). Lineage (NCBI taxonomy): Eukaryota > Metazoa > Chordata > Mammalia > Primates > Cercopithecidae > Papio > Papio anubis. The sequence continues at coordinate 27,297 of NW_022167338.1, read as the reverse complement.
GCTGATAGATCCTCATCTGGCACGTGCTCCACCCACCCACCCCATTCTCTGCTCCCACATATCGCAGCCCCATCACAGAAGACGTGGCATGGAAAAAACACTGTGTCCACCCTAGTTCTTAAATTTGGGCAGGGATTCAGGGAGTAGGTTAAGAGTTTTTTTAATTTGCCAGATTATATGCCTATGTTGTTGAATGTACAATGAATCTATGGTATGACAGCAGTTTCTGGATAAACATTACTTGAGGTCCTATAATGCAGAAGGGAAAAAGCAACTTTTGTCAGATGCCTACTTTGATTTCATTTCATCTCTAATATTCTGGATGGGGAACCATCCAAAGCTTCTGACTGCATGAAGGTCAAGTGTGCCCGTGTGCAGCTGGCTTTCTTTTCCAGAATTAAAAGTATTTTGGGTGGTGACGGTCAGAGGAAGACGATTGTGAGAAAGGAGAAACATGGGCTTGAGGAGAACCCAGAATTGGGGGGAGAACCCAGAATTGGGGACAGAAGACCTGGCACAAGGCTACAGCACTCAGCACCTCTTATCTTGTTTTTCCTCATCTGTAAAAGGAGATTACCAATGCTTTTCTGCCCACCTCTTCAGGAGAAGGGAATAATATAATTGTTTAAAAAAAAAAAAAAGTTTTGAAAAATAAACAACACTGACTTTATGTAGCCAAGCATTATTCATCATCCATCTCACATCACTGGTAGGTACCTATATTCAAGCTATCTGGACATGAAAGCAGTCACATTTTAGAAGTCATGAAGTTGGTGCTAATAAACCTAATCTACAGAAACACTCCTGAAAGCACTTGCGCATTTGTTCTGTGAATGGAAAGGTTTGAATTCAGAGCAAGTTCAGCGTTGGATGGTCTAAGCATGGAAAAGCCCTCCATTCCATTAGAAGAGCTAGGCAGCAATTTCTGGTTATGGAACCAGAAGCTCTCAGGCTTCAAATAAAATAGCATCACTTGTACTCTTATGAAATTGTAAAAACAAAAAACCAAAACCGGATCTACATCTGTCCTACAAGGCCGAGAGTACTCGAGACCTCATGGATATAAAACCAGCTTACAAACTACATTGCACTGTATGAAGAAATTATCACTGGGGGCAAAGCACCAAGCAGACAGCACAGTACCCAGTGTGTGGATGTTACTGTTACTCCCTAGTCTTCCCATTCCTTTGTTTTGGTCCTTTGTGCATATGGAACAGTTCTGTTATTAAATTTTGTAATCATAACTGAGAACCTGACTCTCAGCAAGGGAATAGTTCAGAAATTGAGGGTGTTTAACTCTGAATGAGTAAATAAAAAAGCAATAATATCATAAAATTTTATCATCATTAAACATAAAAAGTTTAAAAACAAATACTTAAAATAATGTAACAATTGATCACCAGGCAATTTGGACTCACAACAACGTATGGTGTTTGTCAGACATGCACTGTTGCAATGCAGCTTGACTGTCTTGCCGACAGCCTCAATGCTGTTTTTAAATTGGCAGAGGCAGCAGGCCATATGGCTAGGTAAGATCCTATAGATGAAAACAGAGAACAAAAAATTAGTGGTAAAGCAGTTACTTGAGTAGGTAGAGGCGGCAGGCCAACACTACCACAGGGGTGGGCAAAAAGGTGTTACTGAAGCCTATGGACTGGACAGTTGGGTAGGAACCAGAAGGCCAATAGGAAGGAGGGCAAAGGTACCCAGCCGAACAGTAACCATGGCAGTGAGTATGGTATGCCTAGAATAAAGGTGGTTGGGATTAGAATTGGGTGACACTGATCAGTAGTTTAATTCAGAAGTATCTCTTCCCAACTCAAAAGTCTCACTTTGGGCTGAAAGTATATAGGAAGGTAGACTTCTAAGAAGAATCTGAGTAAGTCCCCAACTTCTGGAGGCCCTTTCTCAATTCCTGTTGGGAGTGGGAAATACTGTAAATTACTCTGGGCTTTAAAAATAGCTTAGTTTAACCTGGATTGTGGGGTTAAAAAATAACAGAGATAGCATTGGCCAAATCTGGACAATGTGACCATTCAAAAGAATAACAACATTAGAAAGTTACAACATCGTTAATATAAACAAGAATCCATGAAGGGTGATATTCAAAAAGAAAAAGGGGGAGTTCTTCAATGAAATAATGCCAGCTAGTATATGTAGAAGGAATGACAGAATTTTACAAAGTGTCACTTTGCAACCACCAATCTAATAAAAATTCTTTCAGACAAGGATTATCCTTGATGCACATTTGGGTGAAAAGACATTTGAGAACAGGATCTTCACTGAACTCAAAGTACCAACCCACAGATTATTTATTACCAAGGGGGAAATTAGTATTTTTTTTTTTTTTATGAGACAAGGTCTCACTCTTTTGCCCAGGCTAAAATACAGTGGCAAAATTATAACTCATTGAAACCTCAATCCCCCTTGACTTGGGCTCAAGTCATCCTCCAAATTCAGCCCCCTCAGTAGCTGGGAGTATAGGCTTGCACCACCATGCCCAGCTAATTTTTTTTTTTTTTTTTTTTGTAGTTTTAGTAGTGACAGGGTTTCACCATGTTGCTCAGGCTGGTGTAGAACTCCTGGACTCAAGCAATCCTCCCACCTTGGCCTTCCGCAGTGCTAGGATTACAAGTGTGAGCCACTGCACCCAGCAAAATAATTACAATGGAGAGATCTGGAAGATCACCTTAATCAAGTGATCAAACTTAGTATTACAGGCCACCTGCGGTTACGAGGCAGGAAGGATACATATGCAGTATTTTTCCCAAAAATGCTGAACTTGAATCTCATCATGAGGAAACCGACAAATCCAGATAGTGGGACAATTTACAGGACAACGATCTTTGACTCTTAAAAAATGCCAATGTCATGAAAGATCAAAGAAAGTAGAGGAATGTTTTAGATGAAAGGAAACGAAGACATGACATGCAGTGCCTGATTTTCAATTGATTCTGTACTATTCTTTCATCTTTCTGGCATGTTTGAATTTTTTTCAAAATATAAATTTGGGAAGAAGAGATAACCAAGACGATTGATTAGTTTATTGTTATGGCTTATTGGGGGCAGTTTCAGAGAGATAAAGACAATCCCTGTAACTGGAGTAAAAGGTCAATCTCAGGGAGTATAGCATGGTCATTAAGAATACAGATTCCACAGCCAGACTAAGCTTAAATCCCAGCTCCGCTAATAATGTGAATTTGGGCAAATTGCTTAATCTCTGTTCCTCGACCTTGTCATTATAACAGTACCTACCTCTAATGAGTTTTGAGGATTAAATGAATCAATACCTGAAAAATGCCTGGCACACAGTGAGTGCTCAGTAGCAGTTAACTACCATAATTATTATTTTTTTTTTTTTTTTTGAGACGGAGTCTCGCTGTGTCACCCAGGCTGGAGTGCAGTGGCGCCGGGATCTCGCTCACTGCAAGCTCCGCCTCCCAGGTTCTACCATTCTTCCTGCCTCAGCCTCCCAGTAGCTGGGACTACAGGCTCACCACCACCGGCTGTTTTTGTATTTTAGTAGAGACGGGTTTCACCATGTTAGCCAGGATGGTCTCGACTCCTGACTCACATCCACCACCGGGCCTCCCAAAGTGCTGGGATTACAGGCTTGAGCCACCGCGCCCGCCACTACCATAATTATTATTTGCAGAGGTTGTGGGGGGCCTTTTCTGAGTCCTCCAAGAGGGTGGCTTTATTAGGGCCACATTAAGACTGTGGAGACAGAAGAGTGTTTCATGGATACATGAAGCCTATGAGTTGGGGGTACAATGTATAGAGTTTTAGATTAAAACTGCATCCAATAAGTTGGCCTGATACATCTTTCAAACCTTATAGAGGAATAATCACAAGTGACTAGTATTATTCCTTTGGGTCCAGTGGAAGCCTCTGATCTTCATGTGGAATGGACCCAGAACCGTACCCCAGCATTTTATTATACAGCAACCTTAACTCTGACACAAAGGTGTTTTTTTTTTTTTTTTTTTTTTTTTTTTTTTGAGACGGAGAGCCCAGGCTGGAGTGCAGTGGCGCCATCTCGGCTCTCACTGCAAGCTCCACTCCCCGGTTCACGCCATTCTTTCCCGGCCTAGCCTCCGAAAGTAGCTGGGACTACAGGTTTCCGCCACCACGCCTCCGCTAGTTTTACGTAGAGACGGGTTTCACCATGTTAGCCAGGATGGTCTCGGGATCTCCTGACCTCGCGGATCCACCTCGGCCTCGCCTCCCAAAGTGCTGGGATTACAGGCTGAGTTACCGCGCCCGGCCTAGGTGTTTCTTTTTGTTTGTTTTGAGGCCGGGTCTCGCTCTGTTACACAGGCTGAGTGCAGCGGTGCAATCTCGGCTCACTGCAGCCCCTGCCTCCTGTGCTCAAGTGATCCTCCCACCTCAGCCTCCTGAGTAGCTAGAACTACAGGTGTGTGCCACCATGCCTGGCTAATGTTTGTATATTTTGTAGAGATGGGGTTTCACCATGTAGTCCAGGCTGGTCTTGAACTCCTGAGCTCAAGCAACCCTCTCCTCTTGGCCTCCCAAAGTGCTGGGATTACAGGCACGAGCCCAAAGGTTTTGTATTATTTTCCTGCCCCCAACTTTTTATTTTAAACATTTTGTTTTTTTCCTTTAAGCCTTAGGATGGCTGGGAAGCCTTTTTGAATGGTATAATGAACACCTGTATAACTTTCATCTAGAATCAACAGTTGCTAATACTTTGCCACATTTGCTTTCCATGTGTGTATCTCTATACATTTTCTGGACAAGCCATTTGAGAGTCAGTTGCAGACATAATGACCCTTCACCATTAAATACTTCAGTGTGCAGCCCCTAAGAACCAAGGCATTCTCCTACATAACCAGAATACTATTATCACCCAATGGAACTTAATATTATCATTGTCTACTATGTAGCCCATATACACATTTTCACAATGTCTCAGTCATAACATGGCTTAAACAAATTCAGAATCCAGTCAAACATCAGACATTGCACTTACTGCATGATTCTTTAGTCTCCTTCAATCTAGAACTGTTCCCAGGAATGTTTTAAGTATATTGACAAACCTTTGAGACTGTAAATGACCTGAGGTGTATGTTATCCTTACTTGAGAATACTTTTTCAATATGCATTAAAGATCATTACACATGAGCCAAGACTCAAATGCGCTGGCCTACTTACTTTGTATATCAATGTGTAAACCTGAAGACTTCCAGTAATGAACCCCAAGGCAGTTAGCACCAATGTCTTATGGCCTCGTGACAAATGGTTACAGAGATTTGTATTTTTCCTATCCACTAATGGTCAAGAAAAGCAGACAGATCCCTACCGTCTTAGAGAACCAAGTGAGAAGCTGGTCGATGAAGAGGACTTCATCCAGAGAAGAAGGGATCTAGCTGACAGGAAAGATGCTGCAAGAGGCTGAGGGAAGTGCGGCTAGAGCAGTAAAACAGATCTGACAGCCTGGAGAAGATAAGAAAGTGACCTGACAAAAATGAATGGAGCAGAGGCACGAAGGGCCCTCCTTTCCATGCTATCTTGCATACTGCCCCTAACCAGCCTTAGCATAAGAGAGTTTCTATTTAGCTTGCTATATGGTGGTGTGGTGGCACTATTTAAGTTGCAGTAAAATGTGTAACAAACTCACAATAGGGCCCTGCAGGCATACATATATATACACACACACACACACATATCCTGCAAAGAAGGCCAGGCACGGTGCCCCATGCCTGTAATCTCAGCGCTCTGGGAGGGTGAGGCAGGAAGTTCACTTGATACCAGGAGTTCGAGACCAGCCTGGGCAACAATGAGACCTCATTTCTACAGAAAAAAAATAAAAACAAAAATAAAATTGCAAAAAAGAAGATACCTTACATCATATATGCAGATTAACTCAAAATGGATCATAGACCTAAATGGATACAATTTCTGGGAGAAGACATAGGAGAAATCTTTTCAACGTTGGATTAGACAACAGTTTCTTAAAGATTTCTTAGGTAAGAAAACAAAATCATGCTTCATTTAATACTATAACTTAAAGCTTAATCAAATTAAAACTTGGCTCTCTTCAGGAAAAACATTTTTATTTTTTTTACTTTTTGAGACAGAGTCCCACTTGTCAGCCCAGGCTGGAGTGGTGCAATCTCGCTCATTGCAACCTCCACCTCCCAGGTTCAAGCACTTTTGTGCCTCAGCCTCCAGAGTAGTTGGGATTACAGGCGGCCACCACACCACCTGGCTAATCGGTGTATTTTAGAGATGGGGTTTCCACACAACTGAAACACTACTCAGCACACAAAAGAAGTGTAACAGCTAGCTGCCCTGTGTCTGCAGGATTGGCTCCAGGACTTCCTGCAGATACTCAAAGTCCACAGATGCTGAAGTCTTTATATGAACATTACAATGTTTGTATATAGCCTCAGGTATACTTTAAATACCTAATACAGGGTAAAGGATATGTAAATAATTATACTGTATTTTAACTTCTACTGTTTTTATTGTTGTTTTATGCATTTTAGTTTTTCCAAATATTCTCCATTCATGGTTAGTTGAATCCATGGATGAGAACCTGCAGATATGAGGCCAGCTGTAAGTGATGAGTGCAACAACGTGGGATGGCAGCAGAATCTCAAAACAAATTATGCTGAGCGAGGCCAGGCGAGGTGGATCACATCTGTAATCCTACCACTTTGGGAGGCCGAGGTGGGCGGATCACTTGAGGTCAGGAGTTCGAACCAGCCTGGCCAACATGGTGAAATCTCGCCTCTACAAAAATACAAAAATTAGCTGGCTGCAGGCATGCCTGTAATCCCAGCTACTCGGGAGGCTGAGGCAGGAGAACTACTCTGAACCTGGAGGCGAGGTTGCAGTGAGTCTAGGTCATGCCACTGCACTGCAGTCTGGGTGACAGAGTGAGACTCTATGTCTCAAAAAAAAAAAAAAAAAAGCTATGTGAAAGAAGCCAAACACATGCTATATGAGTTCATTTATAAGACATTCTGGAAAAGGCAAAAGTAAAAAGTATAGGAACAGAAATCAGATTAGTAGCTCACAGGGGCTGATGGTACCAGGAGGGGACTACAAAGGGACATGAGGGGCCTTTTTGAGGCATCAGAAATGCTTTATATTGGGAATGTGGTGGTGGTTATGTAACTATACATTTGTCAGACTCATCAAACTGTACACTTGAAAAGGGTGAATGTTAGTATATGAAAATTACACCTCAATAAACCTGACTTAAGAAAATAATAAAACAAACCTAAAGAACCAACTAAGTGAAAATAAATCTAAGAAAAAAATAACTTACAGTTTTTCCAGTTCAACAGTCATCGTGAGAATGTTCTTAAGTGTTGTAAGTGGGACTTGCGTTGTTCCCATGTCTCTGAAGAAGAAAGCCAAAACACTCATGATATGAACCCCAATAAAAAATTCTGTACTTAAAAAGATATTTCAAGGACATGTGATTACTTCAATTTTGGCTTCTCTATAAAACACGCCAGCTCAAGAGTTTATTTGCTGTAGAATTCCAGGGAGCTCTTATTAAAGAAATTTAAGTTGATTTGCATCATCAAATTAATGATATTCAAGAGCAGAGCTTACACCATTTTTATGATTATCTTCTCATTTTCATATTGCATTCACCATCGTATTTACTCTTTTCTTCATTTTTAAAATAATGAACACCTTTTCCCCTTTGTTTTCTTGGTTAAATAATATTTCTCCATGTGTCTACATGTTCCAAATCTATATGGGTTCTTCAACACTGTTCTCTTCCCTTGCTGTCTTGACAATTATACATTCTCTTTAATTTTTTTCTTTGCCAATAACTTTTTTCCAATAACCCAGTTAAAATTTAAATTATGAAATTTTAGCCTAAATACAAAATACTTAAGTTTGATGAAAAATTTAAAAAGCATAAATCATCTCATGACTTATGAGAGTACTATAGCACTTACAGATATTTTAATGCTGGCAATTTAAAGAGATACGGATCTTCAACAGTTGTCAGAGGATTGCGATTGAGAATTCTGAAAAATGGAATGGAATTAACCTGAATTTTCAGTATATGAAACTGCAACTAAAATTTATATTCATTTTTTGGTACAGAACTTGTAGGTAAAAAAGAAAAAAATGTTTTCTGTTTTTACCTAATCAATCACTATTAGACTCCCTAAAGCACTATTCCTCTGGGAATTACCCAGGTCTCTAGAAGATAAAGTAGAGGAGAGAACAAGGGGAAGAACTACCTGGGAAAAAAAGTGGATAGCAAAGAAAAAATATGCCACAGAACTTTTCAGGTCAAAAACCCTACAAGTGACTATGTTGGTAGGAAGTGCTGACTGTGTAGCAAACACTATTTCTAGCGTCCTCCATAATTCAAGTTGCTCATCACAATTCAAGTTGTGTTTTTTGTTTTTTTTTTTATTTTATTTTTTTTGTTTGAGATGGAGTCTCGCTCTTGTTGCCCAGGCTGGAGTGCAACGGCTCAATCTCGGCTCACTGCAACCTCCACCTGCCAGGTTCAACTGATTCTCCTGTCCTGCCTCAGCCTTCCAAGTAGCTGGGATTACAGGCACCCACCATCACGCCCAGTTAATTTTTGTATTTTTAATAGAGACAGGGTTTCACCATGTTGGCCAGGCTGGTTCTGAACTCCTGACCTCAGGTGATCTACCTGCCTCAGCCTCCCAAACTGTTAGGATTACAGGCGTGAGCCACTGCAGCTAGCTGCTTGTCTTTTATCTTTATAAAGCTTTTAAAATTTATGATTTAATTTGCACAGTTAAAAAAAAAATAGGACCAATTACTTTGCTTTATAGCCAAAGAAAAAGGAATAAATCCAACAGGAGGAACTGGTCAAAACCATTCTCCCACTTTCTTCTTGTATGACATCACAGCCTTTCTTACATTGCGTGTAATCACCTGTCCACCTGTCAGTCTCCTGGACTAGGAGCTCCTTGAGGGTAGAGACCACATTTTTTTTTTCTTTTTGAGATGGAGTCTCACTGTGTCACCCAGGTTAGAGTGCAGTGGCACAATCTCAGCTCACTGCACTCTCCGCCTCCTGGGTTCAAGCAATTCTCCTGCCTCAGCCTCTCGAGTAGCTGGGATTACAGGTGCCCGCCACCATGCCCTGTCTTCCCTGTGCCTGGCATGATGTCTGAAATGTATTAGGCATTTAACAAATGTTTATTGAATAAACAAATGGCATTTTGTTTATATGTCAATAAAATGAATACATTGGTTTTGATGCAAATTTTTATTCCAAAATGTTGGAATCCATTTTCTTTTTAATCCTTTAGCGAACAAGAAAAAGAAAAGAAACATGAAGAAATAAAAGAAAATCTGCTTTTAGGTTAACCAAAGAATCATCATTGTACTTCTGCAGAAATTATACAAATAATAATTATCATAGTATCTACTAGTTTGCAACGTATTTGTGATTAGAATTTCACCTTTAATCCTCACAACAACCTTATGTGGTAGATATTATTGCCCTATTTTATTTTTTTATTTTTTTATTATTGCCCTATTTTTAAATGAGGAAACTGGGGCACAGAGAGGTTATATACCTTGTCCTAGGTCACTAAGCTATTAAACAGTAAAGCTGTAATTTGAACTGATGTGTTTAATCTGTATGAAGAAAAAGGGTTTAATTTAACCTTACTTTTTTTTTTTAATTTTTATTTTTGTTCATTCTTTTTCTTTTTCCTTCTTTCCTTCCCTACCCCTTCCTTCTTTCTATTTTATTCCTTTCCTTTCTCCTCTCCCCTCCCCTCCCTTCCCCTCCCCTTCCCTCCCCTCCCCACCCCAACAGGGTCTCGCTGCATTGACCAGGCTGGAGTGCAGTGGCGTGATCTTTGCTCACTGCAACCTCTGCTTCCCAAGCTCAGGTAATCCTCCTTCCTCAGTCTCCCATGTAGCTGGACTATAGGCACGCACCACCACGCCTGGCTAATTTTTGTGTTTTTAGTAGAGATGGGAGTTTCACCATGTTGGCCAGGCTGGTCTTGAACTCCTGAGCTCAAGTGATCTGCCTGCCTTGGCCTCCCAAAGCCAGCCTTAATGTTGAGAAGACTAAATACAGAAATGCCTTTCAACCTTCTTCTACTCCTCTGGGAGGGCCTCTATGAGAATTACAATTTCTCATTAGCAGTTCACGGCCACGCTTGCCTGTAGTTCCAGCTGTTTGGGAGGCTGAGGCAGGAGAATTGCTTGAACCCAGGAGGCGGAGGTTGCAGTGAGCCGAGATCAAGCCACTGCACTCCAGCCTGGGTGATAGAGCAAAATAAAGAGGATTACAGTTTCTCTTTTTATGTCTTTCCCCTAATCATTTCCCATGATTAAATAGTTATTTAGTCTATGGTCAATTAGACTTTTTTTTTAAGGGACACATTCTCAGTCATTGTGTTGCCCAGGCTGTAGAGCAGTGGCTATTCACAGGCACGATCCCACTAGTGATCAGCATGGGAGTTCCGACCTGCTCCATTCCCGAACGGGGCTGGTACACCCCTTTTTAGACAACCCGGTGGTCTCCTGTTCCCGGGAGGTCACCATACTGATGCTGAACTTAGTGAGGACACCCAATCAGCATAGCATGCTACAGCCCAGAATTCCTGGACTCAAAGGATCCTTCTTCCTTTGCCTCCCGAGTGTCTGGGAATACAGGCATGTGCCTGGTGAGCCTTTAGAGATTTAAAACCATGCTGTAAGTGACATCAGTGAAAATGGTGGAATAAAGACATCCAAAAATTCGTCCTTTCATAAAAACAACCACTACCAAAAAAATTGTACAAAAATAAACTTGACCAGAATAAACTTTTTCAGAACTCTAGAAATTTAACCAAAGTCTTGCAGTGACCCCAGGAGCATTTATTCAAGAAAAATGTCTGTAAGAAAAGTGAGATTTGGCCGGGCGCGGTGGCTCAAGCCTGTAATCCCAGCACTTTGGGAGGCCGAGACGGGCGGATCACGAGGTCAGGAGATCGAGACCATCCTGGCGAACACGGTGAAACCCCGTCTCTACTAAAAATACAAAAAACTAGCCGGGCGAGGTGGCGGGCGCCTGTAGTCCCAGCTACTCGGGAGGCTGAGGCAGGAGAATGGCGTAAACCCAGGAGGTGGAGCTTGTAATGAGCTGAGATCCGGCCACTGCACTCCAGCCTGGGCGGCAGAGCGAGACTCCGTCTCAAAAAAAAAAAAAAAAGAAAAGAAAAGTGAGATTTGTGTTAACTTGCCTTAGACCATTCCTCACTCTCTAGCTCAGTAGTCGCCTTGAAAAACAGCCCACATCCCCAACCAGAGGGAGCAGAATGGAACTGGAGCTGCTTCAAAGCCTTATTCTCAGTTAACTGTCATGATGTCATCTGTCTGGTGGTTCCCTGGAAGACCTCATTTGAAAGATTTGTCTTTATTTGACCAGAATAAAAGATGTCTAGTGCTAAAGCCTCTCCATAGAGGGTGTTTTTGGAAAACAATTACAGTGTCTTAACATGGCAACTATATTAGGCAACGAATAACAGTTTGGGGGAAAAAAGCCTAATCAAAAAGCTTAATAGGAAGAGCTGAGGAAAGATGTCCATGGGAATTTTGAACCAGTCTGATATATCCTTGGGAAACTAGAAGTCCATAAGACGTATTCCTGGCAATTTGGAATGTCGTGCACATGCATAGGGCGGGCTGTCAGCATGGTCAGGAAAGACCTACTAAGTTCTTTCTACTACTTGTGACCTACTACTAAGTTCACAAACTCTCACCCCTGGCTGATCTTGAGGTTCTGCACAAGCAAGAAGTGAAAGCTAAGGCATGGCTGTAAATGAGTGCTGAAGGTATGCCCCAACATGTACACAGAGCCCCTTGGCAAAAACTACACTTACCAGTTTCAAGAATTTAAGTAAATCTCCATTTAATTATTAGCTGATCGGTAAGCTAACCAAGGAGAGACTTCAGTGGGCACACATGATATATAACGCAAGACTGTACTGAAGAAGTTCAGAAAAGTCACTAAATAAATAGCAACTACTAACACAAGCAGCAGTAACACCAAACCCTGGGAGCATGGATCTGATTTTCAGAATTGCTACATTATATTATTTAAAATACTCAATTTTCAACAAAAATTTATGAAAGATGCAAGAAAACAAAGTATGGTCCATACACGTGGTGGGGGCGAGAAATAAGCAGAAATTGTTCCTGAGAAAGACCAGATGTTAGACTTACTAGACAAAAAAAAATTTTTTTTTTGTAGAAGTGGGGACTTGCTAAGTTGCCCAGGCTGGTCTTGCACTCCTGGCCTCAACCTCAGCCTCCCAAAGTGCTGGGATTGTAGGCACAAGCCACCACGCTCCCTAGAGAAAGATTTAATTCAGCCATTTAAAATATGTTCAAAGAGATAAACCATTCAGTTCTGTAGACTAGAGAACTAAAGCAAGTATGAAAGCAATGTCTCCATCAAATAGAGAATATCAATAAAGAGATAGAAACCATAAAAGAAGCCAAATAGAAATCTAGAGCTGGAAAGTGTGGTAACTGAGATGGAAAAATTACCAGAGGTTCTCAATGGCACGTTACGCAAGCAGAAGAAAGAATTAGGAACTTGAAGGTCAATTTAGATTATTTACTCTGAGGAACAGAAACAAAAATGAATGAAAGTGAATGGAATCTCAGAGACCTGTTTGTGGAACACAGCATCAAGCTAACTAACATACACATAATGAGAGTCCCACAAGGAGAAGAAAAACAGAAAAAAGGAGAAAGAACATTTGAAGAAATAATGGCCCCAAAGTTCCCAAACGTGATGAAAAACAATCTGCATATTCAAGAAGCTCAAGGAACTACAAGTAGGAAGAACTCAGGGATCCAATCTTAACATACTATAATCAAACTGACAGAAGCCAAAGACAGAGTATCTTGAAAGCAGCAAGAGAAAAGCAACTCGTCATATACAAGGGATCCTCAATAAGATTAATAGCTGATTTCTCTTCAAAAACAATGGAGGTGCTGGGCATGGTTGCTCACACCTGTAATCCCAGTACTTTGGGAGGCTGAAGGCTCAAGAATTGCTTGAAGCCAGGAGTTGATACAGCACAGGCAATGTAGTAAAATCCTGTCTCTACAAAAAATTTTTAAAAAGCTGGCCATGGTGGCACATGCCTGTAGTCCCAGCTACCCAGAAGGCTGAGGTGACAGGATTGCTTGAGCCTGGGAGGTGGAAGCTGCAATGCGGTGAGTGGGTGCACCACTGCACTCCAGCCTGGGTAACAGAGGAAGACCCTGTCTGAAAACAAAACAAAACAACCACACACAACAGTGAAGGCCAAAAGGCAATGACATGGCATATTCAAAGTGCTGAAGAAACTGTCAACCAATAATTCTATACCCGGCAAAACTACCTTTGAAATAAAAGAGAAATTAAGATATTCTAGATAAATAAAAACTGGCAGACTTTGATGCTAAAAGACCTGCCCTATAAGAAGTACTAATGTGAATCTGCACAAAGAAATAAAAAGCACTGGCCAGGTGCAGTGGCTCAGCCTGTAATCCCAACACTTTGGGAGGCTGAGGCTGGAGGATCACTTGAGGTCGAGTTTGAGACCAGCCTGGGAAACACGGTGAAACCCTGTCTCTACTAAAAATACAAAAATTAGCCAGGCATGGTGGTGTGTGCCTGCAGTCCCAGCTACTCAAGAGACTCAGGCACTAGCATTGCTTGAATCTGGGAGGCAGAGGTTGCAGCGGGTCAAGACTGTGCTACTGCACTCCAGCCTGGGCCACAGAGCGAGACTCTGTCCCAAAATAAAGAAAAACACTAAGAAAAAGACACTTACACAATGCAATAATTATAAATCTAGTTGATGAATATAAAGAATATAAAGATGTAATGTGTGACAATAACAGGATAAAGGAGGGGGTGAGAGTGGAGCCTTAGAGAAGCAAAGTTTTTATATACTATTGAAACAAAGTTGGTATGAATCTGAACTACAATGTTATAAAATTAAGATGTAGCTGAGACCACAGGTGCGCACCACCACACTCGGCTAATTGTGAAAAAAATTTTAGAGATAGGGTCTCACTATGTTGCCCAGGCTGGTCTCAAACTCCTGGCCTCAAGCAATCCTCCTTCCTTGGTCTATCAAAGTACTGGGATTATAGGTACACACCACTGCATCTGGCCACAAACATTTTGTTTTTTTATTTTGCATTTTTCAAGACAGGGTTTCACTCTGTTTCCCAGGCTGGAGTGCAGTGGCACAATCATGGCTCACTGCAGTCCCGACCTCACGGCCTCAAGTGATCCTCCTGCCTTAGCCACCTAAGTAGCTGTGACTACAGGCGTGTGCCACCACGCTCAGCTAATTTTTAAATTTTTTTGTAAAGATGAGGTCTCAGTATGTTGCCCTGGCTGGCCTTGAACTCCTGGGCTGAAGCAATCCTCCCACCACAGTCTCCCAAAGTGCTAGGATGACAGGCGTGAGCCACTGCACTGCACAAATACAGAAGACCAAATTATTAAAATTAGGAATGAAAGAGGGAACATTACTATTGTTCTTAGAGACATAACGAGGATTATAATATGAATAAAAAGGATTGTGTATATAAAGAATATATGCTAATCATTAGATAACCTGGATGAAACAGACACATTACCATAAAGATATAAACTACTGAAACTGACTTGAGAAAAAACAGAAAATCTGAATAGACAGACCTACGTCAAGTAAAGAGATTGAGGTAGTAATCATAAAACCTTCCACAAAGAAAAGCTGAAGACCAGCAGGCAGCTTCACTGGTGAATCTACCAAATACTTAAAGAAGAATTAACACGGATCCTTCATAAAGTCTTTCAAAATATAGATGAGGAGAGAACATTTCCTAACTTATTCTATGAGGGTGATAGTACCCTGGTATCCAAATTAAACACATCATACACAAAAAATTACAGACCAGTATTTCTCACGAATGCAGATGGAAAACTGCTTAACAAAATCTGGCAAAACAAATTCAACAGAGCATTCTGTAAACATGGATCAGATAATAATAGCGCGATTCTCCAAATTGAGCTATGGTTTCACTACAATTTTTTTTTAAGTAAAAGTTTTCATTTATTGGCTGGGCACGGTGGTTCATGCCTGTAATCCCAGCACTTTGGGAGGCTGAAGCAGGCAGATGATCTGAGGTCAGGAGTTCGAGACCAGCCTGATCAACATGCTGAAACCCCGTCTCCATTGGAGTCTCACTGTTGCCCAGGCTTGAGTGCAGTGGTGTGACTTGGGCTTACTGCAACCTCCGCCTCCCGGGTTCAAGTGATTCTCCTGCCTCAGCCTCCCAAGTAGCTGGGATTACAGGCGCCCTCCACCAAGCCCTGCTTATTTTTGTACTTTTAGTAGACACGCATTTCACCGTGTTGGCCAGGCTGGTCTCTAACTCCCGACCTCAGGCCATCCGACTGCCTCAGCCCCTCAAAGTGCTGGTATTACAGGCATGAACCACTACACCCTGCTAACACATCCTCTTTCTAAAAAGCTGCATATATTGCAAAGTATTGGAACAGGAATAACATAGCATTTAGGTTGGGCATTTAGGTTGATTACGTGTCTGCTATTGTCAGCACAATTCTTATCAAAATCCCAGCTGGCTTCTTTCCAGAAAGTGACAAGCTAGTTCTAAAATTCTATGGCAATTTAAGGCACCCAAAATAGCAAAATAATCTTGCAAAATAACAAAGTGGGAAGACTCAAATGTCCCAATTTCAAAACCCAAATCAAATCTACAGCAATCACAGTGTGACACTGGAATGTGGACAGACAAATAAATCAACAGAATAGAATTGACAACCCAGAAATAAACCCTCATATTTATGGCAAATTGATTTTTGACAACGGTGCTAAAACAGTTCAGTGTGGAAATAATGGAATGGTGGTGGAACTGAATATCTTTGTGCAAAATAATGAAGGTGGAACCCCTACACCTCACACGATTATAAAAATTAATGCAAAATACATCAAATACCTAAATGTAAGAGCCAAAATGATAAGACTCTTAGAAGAAAACATGGGAGTAAATCTCGTGACCTTAAATTAGACAAGAGTTTTTTTCTTCTCCAAACTGGATTTTTTTCTTTTAAATCAATTTTTGTCTTTTGAATTTAATGAACTATTACTAGCTGAAGGCAGCCTGACATGGTGAAAGGAATGTCAGACTGATGAAAGGTACACAGCCTGATTTAAAACCAAACCCTGAACCTTCTTAAAGAATAAGACATTTTATACACAAACATGACACCAAAAGTACAAACAACCAAAGGAAAAATAGATAAATTAGATTTTATGAAAATTAAAACCTTTTGTGCATCAAAGGACACTGTCAAGAAAGTCATAGAACTCACAGGATGAGAGAAAATACAGGCAAATTCATCTGTTAAGATCTAATATCCAGAGTATCCAGAAGATATACCAAATTTTATATAATCTTAACAAAAGACAACTAATTTTTAAATAGGGAGAGGATTTTGAATAAATATTTCTTTTTAAAGAAGCCATATAAATGCCCATGGCAAAATACTAAAAATGTTCAATGTCTTAAATCATTAGGAAATGTCCATCAAAACCACAGCCAGATACTAGATACTACTTCTTACACTCACTGGGATGGCTAAGCAATGAGAAGCAGATAGACAAATCTACAGTGTTGACAAAGACATGGAGAAATTGAAACCCTAAACGCGGTATGGAAGTGCAAAATTTGAGCAGCCACTGTGGAAAACAGTTTGACAGGTCCTCAAAAAGTTAAACGAAGAGCTGGGTTCTATGACCTAGTTAACTTCTGGCGAATGTACCCTAGAATTAAAAACATGTCCACACAAAAACGAGTACACATGTATAGAATAAACTAGAAACAACCCAAATGTCCACTAAGTGATGAATGGATGAACTGATACAGCATGGCCCATACAATGGAATATCACTCAGCCTTGCAAAGGAATGATACACGCTGCAGCATGGGAGGACCTTTAGGAAACAAACATGCTTTGTGAAAAGAAACCAGACACAGAAGACCACATATCATGACCATTTATATGAAAGATCTAGAATAGGCAAACCCATAGGGACTCAAAGTAGATTACAAGCAGTTACCTAGGGCTGGAGGGAAGATAGCACGGGGTGGACTGATTCTCCCTCCCCCAGCTTTCTAGAGTAGCCGGGATTATAGGTGCCCACCTCCCGCCTATTAATTTTTCTATTTTTAGTAGAGACGGGTTTCACCATGTTGGCTGTGGCTGTGGGTCTTGAACTCCTGAGCCTGGGCGATCCACCCATTCAGCCTCCCGCTGATTACAGGCATTAGCCACCATGCCGAGCTGTGAGCCTATATCTTAATCTCAAAGTCCTGAGAATAACCTTGAAGGAGACTCCTGAAAATGAGGAACAACAGGAGAAGTAAGGGACCTGGAATCTGCAGACCTGGGTTGTACTTGGCTCTGGCTACTTTCTGGTGAAGTGATCATGGAGTAATGAACATGAGCCTTTCTGGGTAGCATTTAAGGCACAAGGCAGCTTGAGGAAACAATGAAAGAGCATGTGTATGGTGCCTAGCAGTCGTGCTGGACACAGTGCTGGTGCTCAGCCACATGTCACACCAGCACTGACCACAGTGGAGCATAAACCCTGGGATGCCTACAGAGCTGGTACAGCCAGGAGCTCCAGAAGCATGGGATTCTCAGAGGGAAATGGAGCTCACTGCCTAAAGTCCCATTCAAGTTTGAAAATAAGATGCAATGCACAATAAAGCCAACCAAGTCATCATTCAGCTCCTATTACAGGGGAACTAAGAGCTGCATTGAAAATTACTTGCAAAGCCTGTAAGTGGTTCTGCCACTTATTAGCCATGTGAACCTAAGCAAATTACCTAGCGTCTCTGAGTTTCAACTTCCTCATCTGCAAAATAGAAATGATAATAATAACCGCATCACAAGAGTTGCTGGAAAAATGAAAATGAGATATCATAGGAGGTAACATGTATAGAGCATTTACCATATGGCAAGTTCTGTTCTAAGAACTTTGGACATGTTATCTCACTTGTATAAGTACTTAGGTGCCTACAACCTAAACAGGACCTAGTAAATGTAAGTACTGAAAAAATGCTATGGGCAGAGGAAGAAATGCTGTGCTTCTGTGAGAAGAGAAGACAGCTTGTTACACAGGTGAGAAGAATAAGCTGCAGCTGAGAAGAAAAGCAGAGCTGCTACGCAGATGTCCTATTCTTCAACCATTACAAATTCTAACAGCCGCCCTAAATCACCCCAAGGACAGACCCCAATTGTTCTTTTCATCTGTAATGTTTATTTCCTCTGAACTGGCGAAGCAGCTGCCAGGGTTCCACACACATGGCTCAAAGCATGATGACAATACCCTCAACTGTGCACACTTCTGTGCATCTACCGCTGTGTAAAGGAAGCTGATGTCAGTAGACTGGGGGGCACAACAAGGCATGTTTATGAACGAAGCTCAATTTGCCATCACAGGGGTATACACCCCACCACTAATATTCTAATAGCGGGATAAATAATTCAATAGGGATGTTTCCGGATTTTGCTCTGATTCTCTCTTAGGCTTATCTTTGGTATGTGACATTGATGCTTCACAGACAAGCCAATATGTGAGTGTGCTCTATCGGAATAAAGTATAGCCTTTCTACACTGCAAAGTCATCCAGTTTCTAAAATTATTGTTAGAACCAATGAAGTGACTAAGAGAATTTTAAAAAATAAGCCATCAGTCTGGACCTGTGTATGGGAATGAAGAAGCACTTTAAAGTCAGGGAAAAAGTATAAACTTACTTAACATTTAGGATTATCAACCATTGCTACTTTTCCATAAACCATTTCATCCATCATTTCATCTGTAAGAGATAAGATTACTGCCTCCATTCAGAGGGGGACTTGATAGCTGCCTGGTCCTTCTTGCTTACGCTCCCTGCAAATAAATGTCCTCCTTTCCCAATGCAGAACCCTCGATATGGGTGTTGGCTTTACTGGGCGCTAAATAAAGAACCAGTTAAGTCCACTAATAAGTTCCTTGGTTTGTCTTGAGATGATTTCAGATCTCGCAACAGACTGACCCTATCACACTGCTAACTTGGCCAGTCAGTATTTGTCAATAACATAGAGGCTTTATTCAAGAGATGCACTGGGTTGTAACTATTGGAACCCAGGGGTGATTGCAGAATTTTGTGGGGCCTGAACCTTATCTAGTAAAAACATAAAAAAATTATGAATACAAAAATTACCAGGGGCCCTCCCAGTACCTTGAAAGGGCCTGTGCAAGTGAGAAGCTCCGAAGCTTAGGCTCTATTCAATTCATCCAGCAATCACAGCTAAATTGGGGCCTCTTTTTGTTGTTTGTTTTTTACAAACTTATGTAATGCCGGGAAATATATTGTTTCAACTTACAAACACCACAAAATGGTGTCATACTGGTCATAAAATTACTGGCACCTTCCCTTGGCAACTTGCCTTTGGAAAGAAATGCAATGGGCCTATAGGTCACATGTGCCAAATATGACTCTGCAGTGTAGCTTGCTACTAGAAAGACTTGACTTCAACAAGGAGCCCAGCCCCTAACACACTTGGTGTGTTGAGACCCTTGTGCCAATCTCTGAAAGTAACTGTGACTTAGTTTGAAGGGTTCAGCTCTATTCTGTTTATATGAAATGAGTATTAATTTCCAGTATCAGCTGGCTCTGATTTTTTCATCACCATGAAGCAAATGCCTTTCTGTTAAGATGAAATACAGAAACTCTAGATAAGTGCTAGTGTCTCTCAAGTCTTTTCTTACCCACCACCCATTCCTGCTTTGTCCTCTCCTGGTCACCCTGCTGTACAGATCCCTACATGGCTCTCGTATGTTTCCCATCAGCAGCCGCTTCCTCCTTGAGGAATGAAAGTCCCTTGGGGACAAAGTCCTCATCTTGGTGTGTCTTTGAGATGGATTTTTTTACCCCTGGCGCTTAGTAGAGTACCTGGCACAAACGGACATGGCACTCAGTGAATGTTTTTGAGTGAATTCATTAATTTTTATCAACCGTGATTCCAGTGTTTTCCTGGCGTTTCCTACATAATTGTAGTGAAGCTGGCTAGATGATGATGATTATTATTATTATTATTATTATCCACTTCCCGGGTTCCAGCCATTCTCATGCCTCAGCCTCCTGACAGCTGGGATCACAGGCACCTGCTACCACGACCTACTAATTGTTGTATTTTTACTAGAGACGGGGTTTCGCCATGTTGGCCAGGCTGGTCTCAAATTCCTGACCTGAAGTGATTCTCCCACCTCGGCCTCCCAAGGTACTGGAATTACAGGTGTGAGCTGCCACGCCCGGCCCTACACTTTGGATTTAACTTTGATTCCTGCTGATATGCAGAGTTTCTAACTGCTTAAATGTCTGCAACATTTAGCTGCAAGTAAGGAAGCTTAACACAGATTCCTGCAGGGGCAAAAAACTGCACCACTAAGCCCAGCCAGTTTTTTTGTATTTTTAGTAGGGACGGAGTTTCACTATGTTGCCCAGGCTGGTGTTGAATTCCTGACCTCAGGTGATCCACCTACCTCGGCTCCCAAAGTTCTGGGATTACAGGCCTAAGCCACCCAGACCAGCAACAAGGCTAAGTTGAGGGTCACTTCTTTGATACCTTTTCTTGCCGATGCATAGGTCAGAACTAGCACAAGCAGAGCAGGTCATATATAAGCTATGTACGTCTCTTGGCCTCTTTGTACCTTAGTTTCCCCATTTGAGAAAAACGAATGGATCTTAAGATATACTTTTCAGAATTCATAAAGGGCTTATACCCAGCTAACTAATAATTGTATGAGTTTTTATACATAAATAGTTCTTTACATGTATTCATCTTCTATTTCACTTACAACTTGTATAAAAACTGCATTCCGTGCCAGGCCTGAAATGTTCCAAAGCTCAGTTCTGTGAGTAAATTGCAACCAAGATTTCTACAAAAAAAAAAAAGACACAAGCCAAAGGAAAAAAAAATTGTTTCAGAACATTCATCATTTGCCATGATTCTAATTTATATAGGATGGAACATAACCTCAATCCTTTCTCTATGCACTAAGGAAATCTCACTGTGGAAGATTCTGGCTTATGATTTATACTTTAACATTGCACATGTGGTGCATTAGCTACAAAACAGTGAATGCTCAGTAAATACCTGTGTGAAGTGTGAAGTGATCTCTATTTCTCTAGAACAGGATTTCACAACTTCAGTACCATCGACATTTTGGACTCTATAACTGTTTGCTGTGGGCATTTGTCTTGTACCTTGCAGGATGTTTAGCAGCATCTCTGGCCTTTGCCCACCAGATGCCAGAGGCACACCCACAGTTTTGTCAACCAAAACTGTCTCCGGACATTACCCAATGCCACCTGAGTAGAAAATCACACCAGCTGAGAACCACTGCTCTCTGATGATTCACTTGGTGATTCGTGGCTTTCATAATTTCACACTAATCCTTGCTAGAGACAAAAGGATTTGCTCTATACTTTTAGTAGCTTACTGGTAAAACTTTAATCATATTTCAAAATGAATAGCAAAGAAGTTTATAATTAAGTTTTATAAAAATGCCAAATATAATAAAGTTATATGTGTAACTTACATAAACTGCAAAAATGGTAGTGGTTCAAATGTACGCCTTTCTAATAGACTGTATTTTATTGCAGGATAAAATCTCTAGAAAAGCAAAAAGGAAAATATCACTTTGGTTAGTTATTAAATGACGATTAGTATGAATAATAGCAAGAGTTTAGAATAATATTGAATACACATTTTCTTTTCACCAACTCTAAACGTCAGACTTGTATTTGAACTTCCAGAGCCCCTAACCCTGCCCATACCTCTCCTAGAGTCTCACCTTCGTTTTTAATAAATATACAACTTAACAAACTTTGAATCAATTTCTCCTGAGAGATAGACTTGATTAGATGTCCTTTAGTAGTCTCACCAAATCATAGATTATGAGCCTCAAAAGTTTTATCTCTATATATAATTTCCTAATATTAAAATAGTCGGGCCATACGCTGGTGGTTTCACGAATACAGCATTAGAGGCCTGCGCCGCAGATCTCTGAGTTAGTGAGATCGAGACTATCTGAGCACGCAGCCCCGGCCTCTACTAAAAAAAAAAATACAAAAAATTAGCTGGGCTGCGTTGGCGGCTGCCAGTACCAGCTGCTTGGGGAGCTGGAGTGCGGTGAAGAATGGCGGAACTCCGGGGAGGTGGAGCTTGCAGTTAGCCGAGACTGCACCACTGCACTCCAGCCTCCGGGCAACAGAGCCAGACTCCACAAAAAAAAAAAAAAAATTCGCCTCATATTTATTATACAACTTCCCAGTTTAGCTCCGTTTTCCTGCCAGTTCAATATCAGAAGAAATAAAAGATGATCCTTTCTACATCATCTGAAAGGAAATTACCCCTTTACCTAACACATAACTTTGAACTGACCAAATATGATTTGAATTAAATCATATTAATAGAATTTAATATATATTATTAGAAATTCATTTTTTGGTTTTATATTGCTTTAATATTTCATGAAAGCAATTTCTTCAGTTATACAGCTGCATAGCTTCCCTCCCTCTTTACCTGATGGTGTAACGCTGTCTGGCTGATGTCTCCATCTCTAGTCTCTCCTTCCTAAACTATCCTGTACACAGTCATCAGGATAAATCACAAGTGGTTTGCAAATACTTTCAGCATTTCCTGGGAAATTATTGGAAGACTCTGAAATTTTATCCCACTCTAGACCAACTGAATCAGTAAACTGCATGATCCGAACTGAGTTCTTTTTAGCTCTCGAGACGGAGTTCAGTCTGTCAGCCCAGGCTGGAGTGCAGTGGCCAGATCTCAGCTCACTGCAAGCTCCGCCTCCCAGGCTTACGCCATTCTCCTGGCTCAGCCTTCCCAGCTGGGACTACAGGCTGCCACCTCGCCCCAGCTAGTTTTTGTATTTTGTCTGAGGGATCCTACCGCCTCGCCTCCCAAAGTGCTGGGATTACAGGCTTGAGCTATCATGCCTGCCCGAACTGAGTTCTAACTTCTAGGGATTGTGATGCATATTTATCTACAGCACTGCTATGTAACACGGTTCCCAAGTGATGGCTCCTCAGCTTGGCATTCAAAGCCCGGAAGACTTGGCCTCCACTCTCTACCTCCCTCCTTGTACTCTACAGGTACTCATGGTATTCCTCAAATACCTTCCTGTGATTTGCCTTCTCCCATTTTCCTTTTTGGTGTTTAGAATATATTCCCCAAGATGTCTGTCCGATGTTACACGATGGCCCTTCAAAGTCCTATTCAAATGGCATTGTTCTAGTAACATCCTCCTGGGTCCAAATTGAAGACATTTTCTCCTCTTCTGTGCTCCAGAAATAATTTATCCCTCCTATGCTGCAGAAACAATGTATCCCTCCTAGTGCCCACATCCATTTCTTCTTTTTTAATGTAGTTATTTTCCATCCAATTTCTTTTTTTTTTTTTTTTTTTTTTTTGACTTAGTCTTGCTTTTTTTCCCCCGGTTGGGTGTGCTGGCCGCGGTTCTCAGCCCACCGCAAGCTCCGCCCCCCGGGTTTACGCCATTCTCCTGCCTCAGCCTCCGGAGTAGCTGGGACCACAGGCGCCCGCCACCTCGCCCGGCTAGGTTTTTGTATTTTTTAGTAGAGACGGGGTTTCACCGTGTTAGCCAGGATGGTCTCGATCTCCTGACCTTGTGATCCACCCGTCTCAGCCTCCCAAAGTGCTGGGATTACAGGCTTGAGCCACCGTGCCCGGCTTTCCATCCAATTTCTTCTGAGCATAAATTCCTTGCAAGCATGGACTAGGTCTTGCTCATCTGCATTGCCCACCATGTTTAAAACTGACACATGGAAAAAAAGTAAATTCAAATATTTGTAAAATAAATGAATAGCTGGGGGAGTGAGTAGAAGGAAAATGACTATTTTAAAGGAAATGTACTTTTATTACTTCATGGCCACTGTGGCACTTTGGCATCCACTTGAGGGTCTTTACACCCACTTTCCTTAATTCCTCTACATTTGAAAGAATCTGTTTGCAAAACAGCGTCACTAATGAGCTTAGTAAGGATTAATGACATACACACTTCTATGGACAAAGGAGAAGAATCAAACTTTCATAACAATGAACATAGTATCTTCTTGTCTCTAAACAGACAGAAATACTATGCAGGTATCCCTTTCTTGGTAACAGGGTTGGGGAGATAGTATTTTGTAATTGGTGAAGAGTTAGGGGCATTTCTGATATGCTTCTTAGTGTAAACATTTCTAGCTCTGCCACTTAACCATCATTTTAAACATCTCTTTTCATATAACAATTCCTGAACTGAAATCTTTAATACCAGTCTATTCTCCTGGGAGCTTAATATTCTTGATAATATTATTTTATTCAGCTGATTTTTTTTTTTTTTTTTTTTTGAGACGGAGCCTTGCTCTGTCGCCCAGGCTGGAGTGCGGTGGCCGGATCTCAGCTCACTGCAAGCTCCGCCTCCCAGGTTCACGCCATTCTCCTGCCTCAGCCTCCTGAGTAGCTGGGACTACAGGCGCCTGCCACCACGCCTGGCTAATTTTTTGTATTTTTTAGTAGAGACGGGGTTTCACCGTGTTAACCAGGATGCTCTTGATCTCCTGACCTCATGATCCGCCAGCCTCGGCCTCCCAGAGTGCTGGGATTACAGGCATAAGCCACTGCGCCCGGCCAATTCAGCTGATTTTTAATAAATGTTAATTTAATTTCCATTAAATTACCAAAACATTCTGGATTAATGACGTTCAAATGAATGTAGATGGTCTATATCTTCTCCTTTAGGCAACAATCTGAACTTAACTTTAATTCCTTTCATCCTACTAAACCAACTTTTTCTTTTTTTTTTTTTTTTTTTTTTGAGACGGAGTCTCGCACTGTCGCCTGGGCAGGAGTGCAGTGGCCGGATCTCAGCTCACTGCAAGCTCCGCCTCCCGGGTTTGCGCCATTCTCCTGCCTCAGCCTTCTGAGTAGCTGGGACTACAGGCGCCCGCCACCTCACCCGGCTAGTTTTTTGTATTTTTTAGTAGAGACGGGGTTTCACTGTGTTAGCCAAGATGGTCTCGATCTCCTGACCTCATGATCCGCCCGTCTCGGCCTCCCAAAGTGCTGGGATTACAGGCTTGAGCCACCGCGCCCGGCCTAAACCAACTTTTTCAAATCTTTTTTTTGTGAAGTCAGACAGTAAATACTTTAGGCTTTGTGGGCCACGTGTGATCGCTCTCACATATTTCTCTGTTTCTTTTCTTTTTCTTTCACAGTCCTTTAAAAATGCAAAAATCTTAATGTGCTATTTATCTATTAGTTGTAGACTGAATAGAAGAAGATGGTGTGTGAACACTTATAAAACAAGGTTCATACGGGTGTCAGTCACTGCTCAGATCTTCTTACCATGTGAAATTTTTTTCTGTCTGTATTTCGTCTATGGAATTAAAAAACTAAAAATGTATAGGAGGTAGCTAATACTAGAGATGGGCAAACCTATACAAACTTACAGAATTGCAGAATTTTGTTGCTGGAAGAAATCTTAGAGATTATCTAATTTGAACCCCTTATTCGTTTTACAGATTATATGACTAAAAACTCATAAATGTGATTAACTAACTTACAAATACTGGAGGGATAGCAGGCCTTCAAATGAATCCTTATGTAATTCAGTCAAATAATTTTCATTGAGAATTCTGGAAAATGAACAAGTTATTTCTAGATTAAAATGCAAAGTACAACTATTTGCCGCACAGGACTATGTCCTGCATGTGGGGGAAAGCTGGGTCATGGTCATTTCAAGACGGTGGTATCTGCTCTGCTTTCATTCAAACCTTTTCTTACATTTTCCTTTTTGTGTCCATCTCTCTCCACCACCACCACCACACACACATACACACACACACGACACCCCTAGCCACTCTTCCCACCAAATTGTATATTTCATGCCTCCTCTCTAGATCTCAAAATCCCTTTCAGAATCCACCTCTGGGTGGCACCAAGATCAGCAGAACCTCCATTTCCTCCTCTTTCCCTAAACCTTATTATGAAAGCCCCACACGGAACCATGTCGGGGCTGCAAGTGAAGCCATTCAACCCTTTTCCCCATCAAAAATATGTGAGAACTACAATGTGCATAAAGTGCACAAGAGATCAATGTTCCTTATATTTAATTTAATTTAATTTCTGAAACAGGGTCTCACTCTGTTGCCCAGACTGGTCTCAAACTCCTAGCTCAAGTGATCCTACTGTCTCTGCCTCCCAAAGTGTTGTCATTGCAGACATGAGCCACCTCACCTGGCCAAATATTCAGTTTAATAATTATAAAGCAGATACCCATGTAAACATTGTTATGAAAGATCATTGCTAGCATCCCAGAAGCCCCAGTGTGCCCCTTCCCATCATATCCCTCTCTCTAACCCTAATAGGTAACCAGTATCCTGACCTTCGTAATAATTTTCTTGTTTTTAAAATGTAGTTCTGCTGGCAGCTCACACCTGTAAGCCCAGCACTCTGGAAAGCCAAGGCGAGTGAATCACCTGAGGTCATGAGTTTGAGACTAGCCTGGCCAACATAGTGAAACCCTGTCTCTACTAAAAATATAAAAATTAGCTGGGCATGATGGCGGGCACCTGTAATTCCGGCTACTCGGGAGGCTGAGGCAGGAGAATTGCTTGATCCCGGGAGATGGAACTTGCAGTGAGCCAAGATTAAGCCATTATACTCCATCCTGGGCAACAAGAACAAAATTCCGTCTGAAAAAATAAATAAAGCAATTCTCCTGCCTCAGCTTCCCAAGAAGATGGGATTACAGGCATCCACCACCACACCTAATTTTTATATTTTTAGTAGAGATGGAGTTTCGCCCTATCGGCCAGGCTGGTCTCAAACTCCTGACTTCAGGTGATCCGCCCACCTTGGCCTCCCAACGTGTTGGGATTACAGGCATGAGCCACTGCGCCTAGCATGTGTTTTATTTTTAATTTAGAACTCATGCATGACTTGTCTATATATGTTGAACTAATGATGTGACACACAAACTGTTATGAAAAATGTCCGTTACTTCGAATGTAAGCATTTTTTCCAAAATCATTTATGTGTCTAAACCAATTCCTTCTATAAATCAGTAAGAAAATGATAATTCAATAGGAAAATGAACAAAGGCCAGAAAACTCAGAGAAGAAACACAAATGTTCAATAAACATATAAAGACATTTA
>NW_022167337.1:0-1284 GCF_008728515.1 Papio anubis | reverse complement strand
TCATCCTTCTGTTCTTTTATATCATTATATGGATGACATTCTTCTTGCTGCACCCACCAGAGAAAAGCAGCAAGATGCTTTTGTATCATTACAAACTCAGCTTTCTTTCTACTCACTTAATATTGCCACAGAAAAAATTTAACTGGATTTTCCTATTCAATATTTAGGTTATACCTTGGGGGCACAAAATATTCGACCCCAAAAAATTCAAATTCGACGTGATCATTTAAAAACATTACATGATTTTCAAAAGCTTCTTGGAGACATTAATTGGATGCGTCCTGTTTTAAGAATACCAACATATCAGTTATAACATCTTTTTTCTATTCTAGAAGGAGACAGTCACTTGGACAGCTCACACCATTTAACTCCTTTGGCTTTACAGGAACGCCAGCTTGTTGAAGAGCAACTTCAAAAGGCCCCTCCTTTTGTTTATTTCATACTTTACCTTCTCCCACAGGAATGATTCATCAAACTAATCGACCTCTAAAATGGATCTTTTTGTCCAATAAAATATCTAAACGCTTGGCTACTTATATCGATTGTTTAGCTGAACTGATCATCAAAGGATGGCATCACTCTCGACAGCTTTGGGGAGGAGATCTTTCCTTAATTATCTCTCAATTCACTCATAGTCAGATCACTTATCTTCTTGCAACTTCTGATTCTTGGCAAGTTGCTTGCGCTTCTTTTGTTGGACAATTTTCTACCCAATATCCTAAGTCTCCGATCTTTTCACTTTTTAGGCAACATTCTGTGTTGCCTTTCTCACCAATTTCTGTATTTCCTGTTCAAGGTCCTACCTTTTTTACTGATGCTAGTAGCAATGATAAGGCTGGATATTGGAGTGTTCATCAATCTCGAGTTACAGTTTATCCTTATCCCTCGGTGCAACAGGGAGAATTGTTTGCTGTTCTGATGATCTTACTTGATTTCCCTACTACTGGTTGTAACATTGTTAGTGATTCTCAATACGTTGTTTATGTTACTTCTTATATTTCTCAGGCCACTTTACCTCTTTGTGCTACTTCTTCTCTTCAAAAACTCTTTTCCTTGTTATCTTCTACTTTGAGCCAACGTCGAGCTCCTTTATTCATCACTCATCTTCGTTCTCATTCTCAACTTCCTGGACCATTAGTTCATGGTAATACTCAGATTGATTCGCTTTTAATAGGCCACCTACATGCTGCAGAACAAAAATATACTCTACATCACACTAATAGTTCTGGCCTTCAATGACGGTTTCATTTAACTTATAAACAAGCTCGTTCTCTTATTCGAGCT
>NW_022167336.1:0-1284 GCF_008728515.1 Papio anubis | reverse complement strand
TCAAGAGAAAAAACATTAATGTACTTAGGGATGACAGTCACATAGGTCTCTAAGAGTATACCAGACTTCTCTCTGAAATGAGGTTTGGGTTATCCTCTTTCTGATAAATTCCCAGATTTAACAGAAAGGCTGCCTTCTGCCATGAGGACACATTGATATAAAAGTTTGAGAGGTACTGGTGCACTTCTTCACATTAACAGACGTGTGAGGATGTATGACTCTAAACCACACGGCATCCAGTTCCTGCCTACTTAATGTTTAGTTTTCTACCTCTGCCTCTGGTTTATGGTCCCTGGCAGTTGCTGTTTCTTGATAAAAACCCAGAGTTTGGAGTCAGAAGACTGAGTTTCAAAGTTCCAATATTGCCTTTTTCTTTTCTTCTTCTTTTTTTTCCTATCCATATCAATCCCTCTCAGTCACTAAATGATTGTGACAACACCTTGTACAGTTATTGGTGTCATTAAATCAGATGGTGTATAAGAGCATTTTGTAACAACTGTAAAGGAGGATGTGGCTGTAGGAGCTGATAGTTCTCATGAGGATTACTGATCTTCTTTCCCACAGTTAAAAGAATATTGGCAGAGAAACAGCCCTGGTGGTCCAGCAGGAGCGAAGAAGGACAGGAAAACAAATGGCAGTGTCCCTGAGACAGGCACTTCTGGTGGTTGCCACTCACCTGAGGATGTGAGTCTTGGCTGACCAGGCTCCTGGGGACAGGGGGCACAAGGGGCAGTAGAGGGTAATTGTTAAGATTGTGGATGGACTGCTAGGTACTAGTTCAGAATTCTGGGTTTGAATCCTGCCTCTCCATCTGTTAGGGATATGATTTAGGGCAAGTTGCTTGAGCTCTTTGGGCCTCTCTTTGCACATCTGTATAATAGAGGTGGTATTATTGTTTGACTTCCATTTGTGAAGTTTAAATGAGATTTGTTACTGTTGTTTTTATGCTAATCCCTAGTACATGGCCTGCTGTAAACACCCAGGACACCCAGGATATGGTCATTGCTGTTCGATTTTCCTCATCCCCAGTCTCAAGGGGAAGCCAGGATAATGAGAACAGCCACTTGTCATCAGGATTCACTGAAAGGGCCCCAGGGTGGGATGGTGGGGAGACAAAAACCATGAGAGAAGTTGGCACAAAGGAGTTACGGGACAAAGGGTCCAAGATAGGCAGAAAAGAAAATGTTGCCAGTTGATGGGGAAGAAAGGAAGTCAGAGGGCTCTGACACTGAGGGGGACAGAACATCTCCATGTGCACTCTCATCTCTTGTAGTCAGCAACGGG
>NW_022167335.1:0-1284 GCF_008728515.1 Papio anubis | reverse complement strand
TTTGAACCGGTCTGATCCGGTTTGATCCGGTCTGATCCGGTTTGATCCGGTCTGGACCGGTCTGATCCGGTTTGGACCGGTCTGATCCGGTTTGATCCAGTTTGGACCGGTCTGATCCGGTTTGGACCGGTCTGGTCCGGTTTCATCCGGTCTGATCCGGTCTGATCCGGTTTCATCCGGTTTGGACCGGTCTGGTCCGGTTTGATCCGGTTTCATCCGGTTTGAACCGGTTTGATCCGGTTTGATGCGGTCTGATCCGGTTTGATCCGATTTGGACCGGTCTGGTCCAGTTTGATCCGGTTTGATCCAGTTTGGACCAGTCTGATCCGGTTTGGACCGGTCTGATCCGGTTTGATCCAGTTTGGACCAGTCTAATCCGGTTTGGACCGGTCTGATACGGTTTGGACCGGTCTGGTCCAGTTTCATCCGGTTTCATCTGGTTCGAACCGGTTCGAATCGGTTTGATCCGGTCTGATCCAGTTTGATCCGGTTTGGACCGGTCTGGTTCGGTTTGATCCGGTTTCATCCGGTTTGATCCGGTCTGATCCGGTTTGATCCGGTCTGATCTGGTTTGGACCGGTCTGTTCCGGTTTGATCCGATCTGGTCCAGTTTGATCCGGTCTGATCCGGTTTGGGCTGGTCTGATCCGGTTTGATCCAGTTTCATCCAGTTTGAACCGGTCTGATCCGGTCTGATCCGGTCTGATCCGGTTTCATCCGGTTTAGACCGGTCTGATCCGGTTTTGGCCGGTCTGATCCGGTTTGGACCGGTCTGGTCCGGTTTGATCCGGTTTCTTCCGGTTTGAACCGGTTTGATCCGGTCTGATGCGGTTTGGACCGGTCTGATCCGGTTCGATCCAGTTTGGACCAGTCTGATCCGGTTTGGACCAGTTTAATCCGGTCTGATCCGGTTTGATCCGATCTGATCCGGTTTTATCCAGTTCGGACCGGTCTGATCCGGTTTCATCCGGTCTCATCCGGTTTGATCCAGTCTGATCCGGACTGGTCTGATCCGGTTTGATCCGATTTGATCCGGTCTGGTCTGGTTTGATCTGGTCTGATCTGGTTTGATCCAATCTGATCCGGTTTGGACCGCTCTGATCCGGTTTGATCCAGTCTGGTCCGGTTTGATCCAGTCTGGTCCGGTTTGCGCCGGTTTGATCCCGTCTGGTCCGGTTTGATCCGGTCTGATCCGGTTTGGACCGGTCTGATCCGGTTTGATCCGGTCTGGTCCGGTTTGATCCAGTCTGGTCCGGTTTGATCCGGTCTGATCCGGTTTGGACCA
>NW_022167334.1:0-1284 GCF_008728515.1 Papio anubis | reverse complement strand
TCCTGAAATTTTAGCCATGAATCAGGCATAAATATTCTGATGGTTAATTTTAGATGTCTGCTTGATTGGATTAAGAGATACTAACATAACTGGTAAAGCACAGTTTCTGGGCATAAGTGTGAGGGTGTTTCTGGAAGACACTGAGATAAGGAAGAGCCACCCTGACCCAATGTGGATGGGCACTGATATGGTTTGACTGTGTCCCCACCCAGATTTCATCTTGAATTGTAGTTCCTATTATCCCTACATGTTGTGGGAGGGACCCGGTGGGGGATGATTGAATCATGGTGGATGGGCACTTGTCAATTGTGGGTAGGAAGGAGAAGAGGTATCTATGCAGAAAGAAACACCCTAGAAATCCTCTTAAGATGCCCCAGTCATCACTCACTCTGCAGTAATAATGTCACAATACTGCTAGCTACATGCTGATAAGGACAAAGGGGACATTCTTAAAAGAAACCTGGCACCATAAATACAGATTAGGGCAGAGAAGGACACTCAAAAGAGACAGACGCAGTAGGTACAAATGTGACCACTGTCAGCCTGCCTGGGATGGTGGGAAGGAGCCTGGTGCCAGAGTGGATTCGGATTGATCACCACACATGTGCCTCAACCAATAGCGAGGAGGTCCCACAAGCCTAAGTGGGGCAAGTCGGGGACCTAAGGCAGGAGCAGGAAAACCAGACAAAGAAAACTGGTGGAGACTTGAGACAGAGGCAGGAATGTGAAGAAGTCCAAAATAAAATTCCCTGCACAGGACTTTTATGCTTCTTTCCTGCACGATCAGCCTACTCCTATTTTTCTACAATAAGCTCTTCACACTGTACTTTTTTCAATGAAGTTATCTGCCATGTTTGTATTGCCCCTTGGTGAAAATCTTTCTTCCAAGTTAGACAAGAACTGGGACATCAATTTCCAGAACTGATGGCGCTTAATAACTGGCGCTCCAACTTTAAGTGGTGCAGGAGGCAGCCTTTAGGGGGTGCCAGCCATCACACCTGGAGCAAGAGGGCCCTGCATAGTCCCCAACTGCCTGCAAGTGTTGTGCTGCCACGACACTGCCAGCAAGAGGGCCCGCAGTGTCCCCAGCTTCCAGCAGGGGGCGTACCACGACTACACTGTGAGCAAGAGGACCCTGCAGTATCCTTAGCTGCCAGCAGGTGGCGCACGGGCATCACAACATGAGCAAGAGGACCCTGCAGTGTCCTGGTTGGCAGCAGGGGGCGTGCTGCCACCACACTGTGAGCAAGAGGATCCTGTAGTGCCCCCAGCGGCCAGAAGGGG
>NW_022167333.1:0-1285 GCF_008728515.1 Papio anubis | reverse complement strand
GATATTATTATCTGTTTTAACTAAGGGTAGCAAAACTAACTGTGCTATTCTAACCCCTTGAGGGACAGTAATAATGTTGTTAATAGCTCTGGCCATAACTTTAATTTCTCCTTCATAATCATTATCGATAACTCCAGGGAGGACTTGTAAGCCTCTCATGGTGACACTACTTCTTCCTAAAAGTAGCCCAAAAGTGTTAGGTGGTAAGGGTCCATATATTCTGGTATTTAAGGTTTGTGGTCCCATTTCAGGTGTTAGTACTGTGTGGGAGGTGGAACTGAGGTCCAGTCCTGCACTTCCTGGGGTTGCTCTACTAAGCTTTGAAATGGATTGCTGTTGCTGGCTGGAACAAAGCTGACTGCCCCATATGCTTGTTCCGGGGCCTGGGGCTGGCCCCTCATCCCATTTCCCTGCCTGGGGGGTAAAGGATTTCCTTGACTGTCAGTTTTAGATTTACATTCGTTTGCCCAGTGCCTTCCTCTTTTACACCTTGGGCAAAGGCCTGGGATTTTTACTTCTGGATTTTTATTTTGGTTTTCATGGCAATCTTTTGCAAAGTGTCCCCTTTTACCGCACTTAAAACATCCCCCTCTATCTTTACCTTTGTTAATGAGGAAGTCTCTTACTGTTTGGCCGCTAAAGGCGGCGGCCATTGCTAGGCCTTGTTGATATGAGGGCCCAATATCTGAACAAAGGCGAATGTATCCTGTTAAGTCTGTTTTCTTTCGATAAGGTCTGATTGCCGCTTGGCAGGCGGGGTTAGCGTTTTCATAAGCTAACTGTTTAACATAATCTACACCCGTTTCTGCATTTCCAAAAATTCTACCTGCCGTGGTCATAAGTCTATGCACAAAGTCGGAAAATGGCTCATCGGGTCCTTGTTTAACCGCTGTGAGCGAGGCCCCTGGATCTCCTTAAATGGGAAGTTTCCTCCAGGCTTTTGTAGCAGCAGCCTGGATTTGTGAGAACAATCCAGGATCATATTGCATTTGGGCCCGAGTGTCTGCATAATTACCTGAACCAGTTAACATATCAAAATCCCAACCGTTTCCTGCCTGTTGATTTCTTTTAGCTGTATCTCTACAATTTTCAAAGAACTCTGACTTCCAAATTAAATGGTCTCCCCCAGAAAGGACTGCCCTAACTAAGGTATTCCAGTCTGTAGGAGTGAGCCAATTATCAGCTACAGATTCTACTATAGCAAGAGTATATGGAGCAGTAGCCCCATACTGAGAGGCAGCAGCCTTTAACTCTTTTATAATAGTAAAGTCAAACCCAGTATGAT
>NW_022167332.1:0-1285 GCF_008728515.1 Papio anubis | reverse complement strand
GCAGCTCCAAGGTGACCTCTGTGAACCTCCCTGAGCGTCCCCTAAAGGTGGGCTTCCCCAGGTGTTCCAGATCAGAGCCCACAGTGGAACCCCTTTCTTGCCTTTACTGTGTACTTTCTGCCTATTTCTTGGCATATAAAAAAAATGTATGCTCATAAAACGTTTTTCCATGCAGGCGGATGTGAGCAAACATGCCTGCGGCCACACTGCCCCTGCATCCTGGTGTAGGCAGCCTGGCTCCAGAGCCTGTCCCCTACAGACACTGCTGTAGCCACAGCTACATCCCTTGGTGGAGGCATTTCACCTCTGGGCACCAAGACTTTTACACCTTCAGAGCCTCCAGTGGCAAGACGAGAAGCACAAATGTCCTGGTTTGGTCATTAGAAGTGATGTTGAGTGGAGCCACTGCTACGCTTGTCTGTGGTGTCCACATGTCTTGAGTGGGCATTGATTTAGGATGAGGACTGCATCTTGGTGGATGACGCTCCCTCCTCATGGCAAGAATCTGAGCTGATGCCTCACCTGCACCTTCCAGAGGCCATTCTCAGCCTCTCCAAGGCTGAGGCCTTCTAGGCCTTCTAGTGGTGCAGTGCACAGTGCAGGATGTGACAGGACCAGTGGGTGCCTGGGTCACGTGCCCACTGCCACTCCTTCTTCGCAGTAGGATGCAACAGGACCAGTGAGTGCCTGGGTCACGGGCCCACTGCCACACCTCCTTTGTTGTAAAGTCAGTCTCTTGGCCCAGTGAGGTCATAAGTGGGACCTTAACTTGGAGGATAAAACTCTCTATGCATCCTCGCGTACCGGCACTACCCAAAGCCCTATAGGCAGGCCAGGTAAACCCACGCCCAGGATATGTGTCAATTCTAGCCAAGGCGAATCACTGTCCTTTAAGGTGGAAGAGGCTCAGTGTATCAATCTGATACCAAGTTCCTGGTTGGTCTTTTCAGGGGAAGATGCTGTACAAGGAGCTCAGTATTGGGTTTTGTTGCTGGCGGTTTAGACATCAGGCAGCATCCATAGCTGGATTAACTGTAACAAACAAAGGTCCAAGCTGCTGGGCCCAGGAATAAGCTCCTTCACTGCTGCCTTGCCTTTCTGCTCATATGTCCACGTACCAGCACAGGTGTGGCCATTCTGCCAATTACTGGCCAAGCCATTCTGCCCATTTGGCTGTTGAGTGGGTGCTCCCTGATAGATGCCAGCTTGCAAGACAAGAGGCTCACACTCTGTGTCCACTCCTGGAGCCCCTATCTACCCATCTATATGTTGCTGTCCCACTCCT
>NW_022167331.1:0-1285 GCF_008728515.1 Papio anubis | reverse complement strand
TTTTTTTTTTTTTTTGAGACAGTTTCACTCTTGTTGCCCAGGCTAGACTGCAATGGCATGATCTTGGCTCACTGCAACCTCAGCCTCGTGCGTTCAAGCGATCCTGCTGCCTCACGAGTAGCTGGGATTACAGGCACCCGCCACCATGCCTGGCTAACTTTTTGTAGTTTTAGTAGAGACGGAGTTTCACTATGTTGGGCAGGCTGGTCTTGAACTCCAGACCTTGGACCTCAGGCGATTAACCTGCCATGGCCTCTCAAAGTGTTGGGATTACACACGCCCAGCCTTTTTTTTTTTTTTTTTTTTTTTGGAGACAGAATCTTGCTCTGTCACCCAGGCTGGAGTGCAAGAGACAGGGTTTCACCATATTGGTCAGACTGGTCTCCATCTCACGATCACCTAGTGATCCACCCACCTCCACCTCCCAAAGTGCTGGGATTACAGGTGTGAGCCACTGCGCCCGGCCTTTCTTACATTCTTAACTAAGACCCCAATACTCATAAAAGGGGACCAGTTTCAATATGCATTGAATTTGTTCTCATTTGTTGATAATGCTTACTAATCTGTTTATTATATATGATTGAAACTATTGTATGTTAGGTCATGTCTTTTCATCTGCTAGTGAAAAATATCATATATTGGCCTTGTCTTTTTTTTTCTGAGATGAAGTCTCGCTGTGTTCCACAGGCTAGAGTGCTGTGGCGTGATCTTGGATTGCTGCAACCTCTGCCTCCCAGGTTCAAGCAATTCCCCTGCCTTAGCCTCCCAAGTAGCTGGGATTACAGACACGTGCCACCACGCCTGTCTAATTTTATTTTTATTTTTTTGTTTTTTTCAGTAGAGGCGGGGTTTTACCATGTTGGCCAGGCTGGTCTCAAACTCCTGACCTCAAGTGATCCACCCACCTCAGCCTCCTAAAGTGCTGGGATTATAGGTGGGAGCCACCGTGCCCAGCCAATATTGTCTATTCTTGTACCTCATTATCATTGTTTCTTGGACTCTACACATGAAATGGTTACTCTTTCAGAAGAAAGTGTAATGGAAAGAGTACTTGGGTCCAAGTTCCACTTTTTTCCTCCTCGTTCTGACCTTGGGCAAGTTACTTACCTGTTTTCTCCTGTAGAAAGTGGAACTCTTGGCCGGGCGCGGTGGCTCACGCCTGTAATCCCAGCACTTTGGGAGGCCGAGGCGGGCGGATCACAAGGTCAGGAGATCGAGACCACGGTGAAACCCTGTCTCTACTAAAAATACAAAAAATTAGCCGGGCGTGGTGGCGGGCGCCTGT
>NW_022167330.1:0-1285 GCF_008728515.1 Papio anubis | reverse complement strand
TGGCCTCTAGGGGCATCGGGTATTGGCGTACCCGCATGGGGTCTGCCCCAGGCTTAAGTTCAACAAATAAGGCAGGACGGTGTTTTGCTAGACCTAAGCCCCCCATTTCTGCCCAAGCTTCTGGATATTGCTGGAGCCAGGTTGCCATGTCCTGGTCAGGGGCCGTTTGCTCCTGGTGGAGCCGGTACTCATCTTTTAGGGTTATAGTCAGGACGGACATGGGTTGATTGTGGGAGTTGGTCACGACGGGCCCCTCAGGGAGGAAATGGATCTGTGCTCCCATTTTAGTTAGCAGGTCTCTCCCTAATAGGGGACAGGGGCTCTCAGGGATGACCAGGAAAGAATGGGTTACATTTTTGGATCCGAGGTTTACTGTTCTTTGTGTTGTCCATGGGTATTTCTTAACTCCTGTGGCCACTTGTACCCACGAGGACTTGGAGGATAATTTCCCATTAGTTTTAACTAAGACTGAGTGCTGTGCTCCCGTATCGACCAAGAACTGGACCGGGGACCCCTCCACTTGCAAAGTTACCCTAGGTTCGGGGAGGGGATCCGAACCCCGTCTTCCCTAGTCTTTATCTTGAGTGACTAGTACGGGTGTAGACCTAGGGGGTCCCTGTCCTCGTTGTTTTTTTTGGGGGCAGTCTCTTACCCAGTGGCCAGCCTCCTTGTAGTAGGCACATTGGTCTTTTTTCAGATTATCATGCCTGGGGGGTCGCCTGGGTTGGGTGTACTCTGGCTGTAGATGCTCTTTCTGTACCACTGCTACCAGGACCTTGGTCATTTTTTCAGTAGCCTTAAATTGCCTTTCCTCTGGAGTATCTCTGTTATTGTAAACCCACTGGGCTATCTGAAGGAGGTCTTGAATCCGCTTTCCTTCTAAGTCTTTTAATTTCTGGAGTTTTCTTTTAATATCTGGGGCTGCCTGATTTACAAAAGACATTACAACAGCTGCCTGACTTCCTGGAGCCTCTGGATCTATGGGGGTGTACTGTCTAAAAGCTTCTATTAATCTTTTTAAGTAGGTAGCTGGGCTCTCTGTCTTTTCCTGCAGAATAGAATATACTTTAGCCAAATTAGTGGGCTTGCGAGTAGCTGCCCAGAGACCTGCCATTAGAGTCTGGCGATAAAGGTGTAGCCGTCCCCTACCTTCTGCCGTGTTGTAGTCCCACGCCGGCCTGGTCAGAGGAAAGGTCGTGTTTATGAGGTCAGGGTTGGCAGTCGGTTGACCGTCGTCCCCCGGGACCAGCTTTCTAGCTTCTACCTGTATTCTCTCTCGCTCTTC
>NW_022167329.1:0-1285 GCF_008728515.1 Papio anubis | reverse complement strand
TGTAAGTCTCAGGCACACTAGCAGTTCTACAATAAAACACCAAGTAGATCAGAATGACCAAACTTACTACAGAAGAAAAGGGGAATGATTGGCTGTATTTTCAAATTGCATTCAACCAGAAATGTAAGTTTTGAATTCTTTTCACCTTCACACTTCCAAGTTAATAGAATTAAATCAAAATACTCCATTCTTTCAAAGCCTCTAAGCCAGGCAAAGTTTTATTGTATTACTTCTTGATTTCAATGGATATAAAGCAAAATCCTGGTAGGCACATTTTGTATGCCTGCAAAGATACAGAACTGCACAGTTCCATCTGTTCAATATTAAAACAAAAGTCCTGCAAACCTCAGATGGTGAGTGTAATACTTCAGCACTAGCACCAAAGCCTCAAACATAAGAAGATACCAAGAACTCCACTAGCAAACAAAATGAGCTCTTGGCTGGGAGCAGTCCTTCACACCTGTAATCCCAGCACGTTGGCAAACCAAGGTGGGAGGATCACATTATGTCAGGAGTTCAAGACCAGCCTGGGCAGCATAGTGAATTCACATCTCTACAAAAATTTCTAAAAGTTAGCTGGGCAGGGTGGCACACACCTGTAGTCCTAGCTACTTGGGAGGCTGAGGTAAGAAAATCACTTCAGCTCAGGAGTACAAGGCTGTGGTAGCTATGATCATGCCACTGCACTCCAGTCTGGGTGACAGAGTAAGATCTAGATAATTACAGTCTATCCTGCTCCTGTTTATGTTAAAATGCTTTCAACCAGCAGGATAAAATTTAAGTGAAATGTGACTTTGGAGGTTGGCCAGAAAATAGGCAATGGAGAAACAGGCACTTCCCACAAGAATAAAAATGGCCAAAAAGCATATAAAAAAGATTAAAGGCTGGGTGCTATGGCTCACGCCTCTAATCCTAGCACTCTAGGAGGCCAAGGTGGGTGGAACACCTGAGGTCAGGAGTTCAAGACCGGCCTGACCAACATGGTGAAACCTCATCTCTACTAAAAAATACAAAAATTAGCCAGGCATGGTGGCGGGCACCTGTACTCCCAGCTCCTTGGGAAGCTAAGGCAGCAGAATTGCTTGAACCCAGGAGACGGAGGTTGCAGTGAGCCGAGATCGCACTGTTCCACTCCAGCCTGGGTGATAGAGCAAGACTCCACCAAAAAAAAAAAAAAAAAAATTCAAAAGCACTAGAAACCAAAGAAATGTAATGAAAACAGTAAGATTTTCTCCTTAAATACCAGTAAAGTGGACAAATGGAAGGGGGACACTGGAGCTCTGCC
>NW_022167328.1:0-41226 GCF_008728515.1 Papio anubis | reverse complement strand
TTTTGGCTCTATACCTCTCCAAGTGATCTGAAATGGTGCTTCTCAGATTCAACAAAAACTGGACTAGCAAACAGCCCCATGAAATAGAGCTGTAACTCAATGAGTTGAATTCACACATCCCAAAGCAATTACTCAGGAAGCTTCTTTCTACTTTTTATCTGAAGATATTTCCTTTGTCACCATAAGCTTCATTGAGCAAAGAGAAATGCCACTGCAGTTTTGAAGAAAACTGTGTTAGCAAACTGGTCAATGAACAGAAAAGTGTAACTCTGTGAGTTGCATCCACACGTCACAATGTAGTTTCTCAGAACGCTTCTTTTCAGTTTTTATCTGAATATATTTCCTTTTTCCCTGCAATCGTCAATGCGCCCCCAAATATCACTTAACAGATTACACGAGAAGAGTGTTAGCAAACTGCTACATGAACAGAAAGGTTGAACTCTGTGAGATGAACTCAAAGATCAGAAAGACATTTCTCAGAAATCTTCTTTCTGGTTTTTATCTGTGGATATTTGCTTTGGCTATATATTCCTCCAAGTGATCTGAAATATTGGTTCTCAGAGTCAACAAAAACTGGACTAGCAAACAGCTCCCTGAAATACAGCTGTTACTCAGTGAGTTGAATTCACACATCACAAAGGAGTTTTTCAGAAAGATTCTTTCTACTTTTTATCTGAAGATATTTCCTATGTCACCGTCAGCTTCATTGGGCAAAGAAATATCCCACAGGAGATTTCAAGAAAACTGTGTTAGCAAACTGATCAATGAACAGAAAAGTGTAACACTGTGAGTTGCAGTCACACATCACAATGCAGTTTCTCAGAACACTTCTTTTCAGTTTTTATCTGAAGATATTTCCTTTTTCATTATAGCCGTCAATGAGCTCTCAAATATCACTTAGCAGATTCCACGGGAAGAGTGTTATCAAACAGCTACATGAATAGAAAGGTGGAACTCTGTGAGGTGAATGAACAGGTCACATAGAAGTTTCTCAGAACGCTTCGTTTCAGTTTTTATCTGAAGATATTTCCATTTTCACTGTAGCCCTCAAGGCGCTCCCAAACATCACTTTGCAGATTCCAAGAGAAGAGTGTGAGCAAACAGCTACGTGAAGAGAAAGGTCGATCTCTGTGAGATGAATGCATAGATCAGAGAGAAGTTTCTTAGATTGCTTCCTTTCAGTATTTATCTATAGATATTTCCTTTTTCACTGTAGCAATCAATGCGCTCCCAAATACCACTTTGCAGTTTCCACGAGAAGAGTGGTAGCAAACAGCTACATGAACAGAAACGTGGAACTCTGTGAGATGAACTCAGAGATCAGAAAGACATTTCTCAGAAATCTTCTTTCTCGTTTTTGTCTGAGGATATTTCCTTTGGCTGTATACTCCTCCAAGCAGTCCGAATTATCTGTTCTCAGATTCAACAAAAACTGGACAAGCAAACAGCTCCATGAAATACAGCTGTATCTCAGTGAGTTGAATTCACATATCACAGAGCAGTTTCTCAGAAAACTTCTTTCTACATTTTACCTGAAGATATTTCCTTTGTCTCCGTCAGCTTCATTGGGCAAAGAAATATCCCACTGCAGTTTTGAAGAAAACTGTGCTAGGAAACTTATCAACAAACAGAAAAATGTAACTCTGTGAGTTGCATTCACAGGTTGCAATGCAGTTTCTCAAAACGCTTCTTTTCAGTTTTTATCTGAAGATATTTCCTTTTGCACTGTAGCCCTCAATGCGCACCGAATTACCACTTACCAGATTCCACAAGAAGAGTGTTAGGAAACAGCTACATGAACAGAAATAGGGAACTCTGTGAGATTAACTCAGAGATTAGAAAGACAGTTCTCAGAAATCTTCTTTCTCGTTTTTTTCTATGTATATTTCCTGTGGCTGAATAATCCTCCAAGTGATCCGAAATATTGGTTCTCAGATTCAACAAAAACTGGACTAGGAAACAGCTCCATGAAATACTGCTGTAACTCAGTGAGTTGAATTCACACATCACAAAGAAGTTTCTCAGAAAGCTTCTTTCTACTTTTTACCTGAAGATATTTCATTTGTCACAAAAATCTTCATTAGGGAAAAAATATCCCACTGCAGATTTCAAGAAAACTGTTCTAGCAAACAGATGAACAAAAGAGTGTAGCTCTGAGATTTGCATTCACACGTCACAATGCAGTTTCTCAGACCCCTTCTTGTCAGTTTTTATCTGAAGATATTTCCTATTTCATTGTAGCCGTCAATGGGCTCCCAAATATCATTTAGGAGATACCACGAGAAGAGTGATAACAAACAGTTGCATAAACAGTAAGGTGGAACTCTGTGAGATGAATGCATAGGTTACGTAGAAGTCTCTCAGAACGCATCCTTTCAGTATTTATCTGAAGATATTTCCTTTTTCACTGTAGCCCTCAATGCGCTCCCAAATATCACTTTGTAGATTCCACGAGAAGAGTTTTAGGAAACAGCTACCTGAAGAGAAAGGTGTAACTCTGTGAGATGAACTCAGAGATCAGAAAGACATTTCTCAGAAATTTTCTTTCTCGTTTTTATCTGCAGATATTTTCTTTGGCTGTGTACTCCTCCAAGTGATCCGAAATATGGATTCTCAGATTCAACA
Organism: Papio anubis; assembly: GCF_008728515.1. NCBI lineage: Eukaryota > Metazoa > Chordata > Mammalia > Primates > Cercopithecidae > Papio > Papio anubis. The sequence continues at coordinate 38,601 of NW_022167328.1, read as the reverse complement.
AAATGGACTAGGAAACAGCTATATGAAATACAACAGTAACTCAGTGAGTTGAATTCACACATCACAAAGCAGTTTCTCAGGAAGCTTTTTTCTACTTTTTATCTGAAAATATTTCCTTTGTCACCATAAGCTTCATTGGGCAAAAAATATCCCACTGCAGATTTCAAGAAAACTGTGTTAGCAAACTGATCAAGGAACAGAAAAGTGTAAACTGTGAGTGGAATTCACAGGTAACCATGCAGTTTCTCAGTAAGCTTCTTTTCAGTTTTTATCTGAAGATATTTCCTTTTTCACTGTAGCCGTCAATGCGATCCCCAACATCACTTAGCAGATTCCACGAGAAGAATGTTAGCAAACAGGTACACGAACAGAAAGGCGGAACTCTGTGAGATGAATGCACATGTCACATAGAAGTTTCTAAGAACGCTTCCTTTCAGTATTTATCTGAAGATATTTCCTTTTTCACTGTAGCCCTCAATGCGCTCCCAAATATCACTTTGCAGATTCAACGAGAAGAGTGTGAGCAAACAGCTACATGAACAGAAAGGTGGAATTCTGTGTGATGAACTCAGAGATCAGAAAGACAGTTCTCAGAAATCTTCTTCCTCGTTTTTATCTTGGGATATTTCCTTTGGCTGTATACTCCTCCAAGTGATCTATAATATCAATTCTCACATTCAACAAAAACTGGACTAGCAAACAGCTCCATGAAATACAGCTGTACCTCAGTGAGTTGAATTCACATATCACAAAGCAGTTTCTCAGAAAGCTTCTTTCTACTTTTTATCTGAAGATATTTCCTTTGTCATGGTAAGCTTTATTGGGCAAAGAAATATCTCACTGCAGTTTTGAAGAAAACTTGCAAACTCTTCAATGAACAGAAAAGTGTAACTCTGTGAGTTTCATTGAAACGTCACAATGCAGTTTCTCAGAATGCTTCTTTTCAGTATTTATCTGAAGATATTTCCTTTTTCACTCTAGCCTTCAATTCGCTCCCAAATATCACTTTCCAGATTCCACGAGAAGAGTGTTAGCAAACAGCTACATGAACAGAAAGGTGGAACTCTGTGTGATGAACTCAGAGATCAGAAAGATAGTTCTCAGAAATCTTCTTTCTCGTTTTTATCTTGGGATTTTTCCTTTGGCTGTATACTCCTCCAAGTGATCCATAATATCGATTCTCAGATTCAACAAAAACTGGACTACCAAACAGCTCCATGAAATACAGCTGCATCTCAGTGAGTTGAATTTACATATCACAAAGCAGTTTCTCAGAAAGCTTCTTTCTACTTTTTACCTGAAGATATTTCCTTTGTCATCGTAAGCTTTATTGGGCAAAGAAATATCTCACTGCAGTTTTGAAGAAAACTTTGCTTGCAAACTCATCAATGAACAGAAAAGTGTAACTCTGTGAGTTGCATTGAAACGTCACAATGCAGTTTCTCAGAATGCTTCTTTTCAGTTTTTATCTGAAGATACTTCCTTTTTCACTCTAGCCTTCAATTCGCTCCCAAATATCACTTAGCAGATTACACGAGAAGAGTGTTAGCAAACTGCTACATGAACAGAAAGGTGGAACTCTGTGAGGTGAATACACAGGCCACATAGAGGTTTCTCAGAAGCTTCCTTTCACTTTTTTCTCTGAAGATATTTCCTTTTTCACTGTAGGCCTCAATGCGCTCCCAAATATCACTTTGCAGATTCCACAAGAAGAGTGTCGGCAAACAGCTACAAGAACAGAAAGGTGGAACTCTGTGAGATGAACTCACAGATCAGAAAAACATTTCTCAGAAATCTTCTTTCTCGTTTTTATCTGGGGATATTTCCTTTGGCTGCATACCCCTCCAAGGGATCCGAAATATCAGTTCTCAGATTCAACAAAAACTGGACTAGCAAATAGTTCCATGAAATACCGCTGTAACTCAGTGAGTTGAATTCACACATGACAAAGCAGTTTCTCAGGAAGCTTCTTTCTACTTTTTATCTGAAGATATTTCCTTTGTCACCATGAGATTCATTGGGCAAGGAAATATCCCACTGCAGATTTCAAGGAAACAGTGTTAGCAAACTGATCAATGAACAGAAAAATGTAACTCTTTGTGTTGCATTCACAGGTCACAATGCAGTTTCTCAGAACGCTTCTTTTTAGTTTTTATCTGAAGATATTTCCTTTTTCACTGTAGCACTCAAGGCGCTCCCAAACATCACTTAGCAGATTCCACGAGAAGAGTGTTAGCAAACAGCTACATGAACAGAAAGGTGGAACTCTGTGAGGTGAATGCACGGGCCACATAGAGTTTCTCAGAACTCTTCCTTTCAGTTTCTATCTGAAGATATTTCCTTTTTCACTGTAGCCCTCAGTGCGCTCCCACATATCACTTTGCAGATTCCACGAGAAGAGTGTTAGCAAACAGCTACATGAAGAGAAAGGTGGAACTCTGTGAGATGAATTCAGAGATCAGAAAGACATTTTTCAGAAATCTTCTTTCTCGTTAGTATCTGGGGATATTTTCTTTGGCTATATACCCCTCCAACAGAAACGAAATATCTGTTCTCAGATTCCACAAAAACTGGACTAGCAAACAGTTCCAAGAAATACAGCTGTAACTCAGTGAGTTGAATTCACACATCACAAAGTAGTTTCAGGAAGCTTCTTTCTACTTTTTATCTGAAGATATTTCCTTTGTCACCATAAGATTCGCAGGGCAAGGAAATATCCCACTGCAGATTTCAAGAAAACTGGGTTAGCAAACTGATCAATGAACAGAAAAGTGTAACTCTGTGAGTGGAATTCACAGGTCACAATGCAGTTTCTCAGAACTCTTCTTTTCAGTTTTTATCTGAAAATATTTCCTTTTTCACTATAGCCCTCAATGCGCTCCCAAACATCACTTAGCAGATTCCACGAGAAGAGTGTTAGCAAACAGCTACATGGACAGAAAGGTGGAACTCTGTGATATGAATGCACAGGCCACATAGAAGTTTCTCAAAAGGCTTTCTTTCAGTTTTTCTGAATATATTTCCTTTTTCACTATAGTCCTCAGTGCGCTCCCAAATATTACTTTGCAGATTCCACGAGAAGAATATTAGCCAACAGGTACATGAACAGAAAGGTGGGACTCTGTGAGATGAACTCAGAAATCAGAAAGACATTTCTCAGAAATCTTCCTTCTCGTTTTTATCTGGGGATATTTCCTTTGACTGTATGCTCCTACAAGCAATCTGAAATATCGGATCTCAGATTCAACAAAAACTAGACTAGCAAACAGCACAATGAAAACAGCTGTAACTCACTGCGTTGAATTCACACATGACAAAGCAGTTTCTCAGAAAGCTTCTTTCTACTTTTTATCTGAAGATATTTACTTTGTCATCGTCAGCTTCAGTGGGCAAAGAAATATCCCACTGCAGATTTCAAGAAAACTGTGTTAGCAAACTGATCAATGAACAGAAAAGTGTAACTCTGTGAGTTGCATTGAAACGTCACAGTGCAGTTTCTCAGAATGCTTCTTTTCAGTTTTTATCTGAAGATATTTCCTTTTTCACTCTAGCCTTCAATTCGGTCCCAAATATCACTTTGCAGATTCCACGAGAAGAAGGTTAGCAAACTGCTACATGAACAGAAAGTTGGATCTCTGTGAGGTGAATGCACATGTCACAAAGAAGTTTCTCAGAATGCTTCCTTTCAGTTTTTATCTGAATATATTTCCTTTTTCACTATAGCCCTCAATGTGCTCCCAAATATCACTTTGCAGATTCCACGAGAAGAGTGTTTGCAAACAGCTACATGAACAGAAAGGTGGAAATCTGTGAGATGAATGCACTGGTCACATAGAATTTTATCAAATGGCTTTCTTCCAGTTTTTCTCTGAAGATATTTCCTTTTTCACTGTAGCCCTCAATGTGCTCCCAAATATCACTTTGCAGATTCCACGAGATGAGTGTTAGCAAAAGGCTACATGAACAGAAAGGTGGAACTCTTTGAGATGAACTCACAGATCAGAAAGACATTTCTCAGAAATCTTCTTTCTCTTTTTTATCTGGGGATATTTTCCTTGGCTGTATTCTCCTCCAAGTGATCCGAAATATCGGTTCTCAGATTCAACAAAAACTGGACAAGCAAACAGCTCCATGAAATAAAGCTGTACCTCAGTGAGTTGAATTCACACTTCACAAAGCAGTTTCTCAGAAAGCTTCTTTCTACTTTTTATCTGAAGATTTTTCCTTTATCACCATAAGCTTCAATTGGCAAAGAAATATCACATTGCAGATTTCAAGAAAACTGTGTTAGCAAACTGATCAATGAACAGAAAAGTGTATCTCTGTGAGTGGAATTCACATGTCACAATGCAGTTTCTCAGAACGCTTCTTTTCAGTTTTTATCTGAAAATATTTTCTTTTTTACTGTAGCCATAAATGCGCTCCCAAGCATCATTTAGCAGATTCCACGGGAATAACGTTATCAAATAGCTACATGAAGAGAAAGGTGGAACTCTGTGAGGTGAATGCACGGGCCACATAGAGTTTCTCAGAAAGCTTCCTTTCAGTTTCTATCTGAAGATATTTCCTTTTTCACTGTAGCCCTGAATGCGCTCCCAAATATCACTGTGTAGATTCCACTAGAAGAGTGTTAGCAAACAGCTACATGAAGAGAAAGGTGGAATCTGTGAGACGAACTCAGAGATCAGAAAGACATTTCTCAGAAATCTTCTTTCTCATTAGTATCTGGGGATATTTCCTTTGGCTATATACCCCACCAACTGATCCGAAATATCGGTTCTCAGATTGAACAAAAACTGGACTATCAAACAGTTCCAAGAAATACAGCTGTAACTCAGTGGGTTGAATTCACATATCACAAAGCAGTTTCTCAGGAAGCTTCTTTCTACTTTTTATCTGAAGATATTTCCTTTGTCACCGTAAGATTCATAGGGCAAGGAAATATCCCACTGCAGATTTCAAGAAAACTGGGTTAGCAAACCGATCAATGAACAGAAATGTGTAACTCTGTGAGTGGAATTCACATGTCACAACGCAGTTTCTCAGAACGCTTCTTTATAGTTTTTATATGAAGATATTTCCTTATTCACTGTAGCCCTCAATGTGCTCCCAAATATCACTTGGCATATTCCACGAGAAGAGTGTCAGCAAACAGCTACGTGAACAGAAAGGTGGAACTCTGTGAGATGAACTCAGAGATTAGAAAGACATTTCTCAGAAATCTTCTTTCTCTTTTTTATCTGGGGATATTTCCTTTCGCTGTATATTTCTCCAAGCAATCCGAAATATCGGTTCTCAGATTTAACAAAAACTGGACAAGCAAACAGCTCCATGAAATTCAGCTGTAAGTCAGTGAGTTGAATTCAAACATCACAAAGCAGTTTCTCAGAAAACTTCTTTCTACTTTTTCCCTAAAGATATTTCCTTTGTCACCATAAGCTTCAATGGGCAAAAAATATCGCACTGCAGATTTCAAGAAAATTCTGTTAGCAAACTCATCAATGAACAGAAAAGTGTAAATCTGTGAGTTGCATTCACACGTCACAATGCAGTTTTGTCAGAATGCTTCTTTTCAGATTTTATCTGAAGATGTTTCCTTTTTCACTGTAGCCGTCAATGTGCTCCAAAATATCACTTAGCAGATTCCACGAGAAGAGTATTAGCAAACAGTTACATGACAGAAAGTTGAACTCTGTGAGATGAATGCACAGGTCACATAGAAGTTTCTCAGAATGCTTCCTTTCAGTTTTTATCTGAAGATATATCCTTTTTCACTGTAGCCCTCAATGCGCTCCCAAATATCACTTTGCAGATTCCACGAGAAGAGTGTTAGCAAACAGCTACATGAACAGAAAGGTGGAACTCTGTGAGATGAACTCAGAAATCAGAAAGACATTTCTCAGAAATCTTTCTCGTTTTTATCTGAGGATATTTCCTTTGTCTATATACTCCTCAAAGCGATCCGAAATATGGGTTCTCTGATTCCACAAAAACTGGACTAGCCAACAGCTCCATGAAATACTGCTGTAACTTAGTGAGTTGAATTCACACATCACAAAGCAGTTTCTTCGAAAGCTTCTTTCTACTTTTTCTCTGAAGATATTTCGTTTGTCACCATCAGTTTCATTGGACAAAGAAATATCCCACTGCAGTTTTGAAGAAAACTGTGTTAGCAAACTGATCAATGAACAGAAATGTGTAACTCTATGAGTTGCATTCACACGTCACAATGCAGTTTCTCAGAACGCTTCTTTTCAGTTTTTATCTGAAGATATTTCCCTTTTCACTGTAGCCGTCAATGCGGTCCCAAATATCACTTTGCAGATTCCACGAGAAGAGTGTTAGGAAACAGCTACATGAACAGAAACGTGGAACTCTGTGAGATGAACTCCGAGATCAGAAAGACATTTCTCAGAAACCTTTTTCTCGTTTTTATCTGGGGATATTTCTTTTGGCTGTATACTCCTCCAAGTGACCCGAAATATCGGTTCTCAGATTCTACAAAAACTGGACTAGCAAAGAGTTCCATGAAATACAGCTGTAACTCAGTGAGTTGAATTCACATATCATATAGCAGTTTCTCAGAAAGCTTCTTTCTACTTCTTATCTGAAGGCATTTCCTTTGTCACTGTCAGCTTCATTGGGCAAAAAATATCCCACTGCAGATTTCAAGAACACTGTGTTAGCAAACTGATCAATGAACACAAAAGTGTCACTCTATGAGTGGCATTCACACGTCACAATGCAGTTTCTCAGAACGCTTCTTTTCAGTTTTTATCTGGAGATATTTCCTTTTTCACTGCAGCCATCAATGCGCTCCCAAATATCACTTAGCAGATTCCACGAGAAGAGTGTTAGCAAACAGCTACCTGAACAGAAAAGTGGAACTCTGTGAGATGAATGTACAATTACATAGAAGTTTCCTAGAATGCTTCTTTTCAGATTTTATCTGAAGATATTTCCTTTTTCACTGTAGCCGTCAATGCGCTCCCAAACATCACTTAGCAGATTCCACGAGAAGAGTATTAGCAAACAGCTACGTGAACAGAAAGGTTGAACTCTGTGAGATGAATGCACAGGTCACATAGAAGTTTCTCAGAACGCCTCCTTTCAGTTTTTATCTGAAGATATTTCCTTTTTCATTGTAGCCCTCAATGCGCTCCCAAATATCACTTTGCAGATTCCACGAGAAGAGTATTGGCAAACAGCTACATGAACAGAAAGGTGGAACTCTGTGAGATGAACTCACAGATCAGAAAGACATTTCTCAGAAATCTTCTTTCTCGTTTTTATCTGGGGATATTTCCTTTGGGTGTATACTCCCCCAAGTGATCTGAAATATCGGTTATAAGATTCAACAAACACTGGACTAGCAAACAGCTCCATGAAATGCAGCTCTAACTCAGTGAGTCGAATTCACACATCAAAAAGCAGTTTCTCAGAAAGCTTCTTTCTACTTTTTATCTGAAGATATTTCCTTTCTCACCAAAACCTTTGTTGTGCAAAGAAATATCGCACTGCAGTTTTGAAAAAAACTGTTAGCAAACTGATCAATGAACAGAAAGGTGTAACTCTGTGAGTTGCATTCACACGTCACAATGCAGTTTCTCAGAACGCTTCCGTTCAGTTTTATCTGAAGATATTTCCTTTTTCACTGTAGACCTCAATGCTCTCCCAAATATCACTTTGCAGATTACACGAGAGGAGTGTTAGCAAACTGCTACATGAACGAAAAGGTGGAACTCTGTGAAATGAAAGCACAGATGACGTAGAAGTTTCTCAGAACGCTTCCGTTCAGTTTTTATCTGAAGATATTTCCTTTTTCAATGTAGCCCTCAATTCGCTCCCAAATATCACTTTGCAGATTCCACGAGAAGAGTGTTAGCAAACAGCTACATGAACAGAAAGGTAGAATTCTGTGAGATGAACTCATAGATCAGAAAGACATTTCTCAGAAATCTTCTTTCTCTTTTTTTATGAACTTTTAATTTATTATTATTATTATTATTATTATTATTATTATTATTATTATACCTTAAATTCTAGGGTAGATGTGCATAACGTGCCGGTTTGTTACATATGTATACTTGTGCCATGTTGGTGTGCTGCACCCATCAACTGGTCAGCACCCATCAACTCGTCATTTACATCAGGTATAACTCCCATTGCAATCCCGCCCCACTCCCCCCTCCCCATGATAGGCCCCGGTGTGTGATTCTATATCCTTGAGGAATCGCCATACTGTTTTCCATAATGGTTGAACTAGTTTACAATCCCACCAACGAGTGTGAACATGCGGTGTTCCGTATTTCTCCACTTGTGATCCTCTCCTAAGCACCTGTTGGTTTCCTGACTTTTGAATGCATCGTCCATTCTAACTGGTGTGAGATGGTCATCCTCATTGTGGTTTTGATTTGCACTTTGAGTTCTGATGGCACATGTGCATGATGAGCATGTTTGTTACATGTGTCTGCTTGTGCTACGTATGAATGTGCTTCTTTTGAGAAATGTCTATTCATATCCTTTGCCCACTTTTTGATGGGGTTGTTTGTTTTTTTCTTGTAACTTTGTTTGAGTTCTTTGTAGGTTCTGAATATTAGCCCTTTGTCAGATGAGTAGATTGCAAAAATTTTCTCCCATTCTGTAGGTTGCCTGTTCACTCTGATGGTAGTTTCTTTTGCTGTGCAGAAGCTCTTTAGTTTCATGAGATCCCATTTGTCAATTTTGGCTTTTGTTGCCATTGCTTTTGGTGTTTTAGACATGAAGTCTTTGCCCATGCCTATGTCCTGAATGGTACTACCTAGGTTTTCCTCTAGGATTTTTATGGTATTAGGTCTAACATTTAAGTCTCTAATCCATCTTGAATTAATTTTCGTATAAGGAGTAAGGAAAGGATCCAGTTTCAGCTTTCTACTTATGGCTAGCCAATTTTCCCAGCACCATTTATTAAATAGGGAATCCTTTCCCCATTTCTTGTTTTTGTCAGGTTTGACAAAGATCAGATGGCTGTAGATGTGTGGTATTATTTCTGAGGACTCTGTTCTGTTCCATTGGTCTATATCTCTGTTTTGGTACCAGTACCATGCTGTTTGGTCACTGTAGCCTTGTAGTATAGTTTGAAGTCAGGTAGCGTGATGCCTCCAGTTTTGTTCTTTTGACTTAGGATTGTCTTGGAGATGCGGGCTCTTTTGTGGTTCCATATGAACTTTAAAGCAGTTTTTTCCAATTCTGTGAAGAAACTCATTGGTAGCTTGATGGGGATGGCATTGAATCTATAAATTACCTTGGGCAGTATGGCCATTTTTACGATATTGATTCTTCCTATCCATGAGCATGGTATGTTCTTCCATTTGTTTGTGTCCTCTTTTATTTCACTGAGCAGTGGTTTGTAGTTCTCCTTGAAGACGTCCTTAACATCCCTTGTAAGTTGATTCCTAGGTATTTTATTCCCTTTGAAGCAATTTTGAATGGAAGTTCATTCCTGATTTGGCTCTCTGTTTGTCTGTTACTGGTGTATAAGAATGCTTGTGATTTTTGCACATTAATTTTGCATCCTGAGACTTTGCTGAAGTTGCTTATCAGCTTAAGGAGATTTTGGGCTGAGATGATGGGGTTTTCTAAATATATAATCATGTCATCTGCAAACAGGGACAATTTGACTTCTTCTTTTCCTAACTGAATACCCTTGATTTCTTTCTCTTGCCGGATTGCCCTAGCCAGAATTTCTAACACTATGTTGAATAGGAGTGGTGAGAGAGGGCATCCCTGTCTTGTGCCAGTTTTCAATGGGAACTTTTCCAGTTTTTGCCCATTTAGTATGATATTGGCTGTGGGTTTGTCATAAATAGCTCTTGTTATTTTGAGGTACGTTTCATCAATACCGAATTTATTGAGCGTTTTTAGCATGAAGGGCTGTTGAATTTTGTCAAAAGCTTTTTCTGCATCTATTGAGATAATCATGTGGTTCTTGTCTTTGGTTCTGTTTATATGCTGGATTATGTTTATTGATTTGCGAATGTTGAAACAGCCTTGCATCCCAGGGTTGAAGCCCACTTGATCATGGTGGATAAGCTTTTTGATGTGCTGCTCAATCCGGTTTGCCAGTATTTTATTGAGGATTTTTGCATCGATGTTCATTAGGGATATTGTCTAAAATTCTCTTTTTTTGTTGTATGTCTGCCAGGCTTTGGTATCAGGATGATGTTGGCCTCATAAAATGAGTTAGGGAGGATTCCCTCTTTTTCTATTGACTGGAATAGTTTCAGAAGGAATGGTACTAGCTCCTCCTTGTACCTCTGGTAGAATTCAGCTGTGAATCCATCTGGTCCTGGACTTTTTTTGGTTGGTAGGCTATTAATTATTGCCTCAATTTCAGAGCCTGCTATTGGTCTATTCAGGGATTCAACTTCTTCCTGGTTTAGTCTTGGAAGAGTGTAAGTGTCCAGGAAATTATCCATTTCTTCTAGATTTTCTAGTTTATTTGCGTAGAGGTGTTTATAGTATTCTCTGATGGTAGTTTGTATTTCTGTGGGGTCGGTGGTGATATCCCCTTTATCATTTTTAATTGCGTCGATTTGATTCTTCTCTCTTTTCTTCTTTATTAGTCTTGCTAGCGGTCTGTCAATTTTGTTGATCTTTTCAAAAAACCAACTCCTGGATTCATTGATTTTTTGGAGGGTTTTTTGTGTCTCTATCTCCTTCAGTTCTGCTCTGATCTTAGTTATTTCTTGCCTTCTGCTAGCTTTCGAATGTGTTTGCTCTTGCTTCTCTAGTTCTTTTAATTGTGATGTTAGAGTGTCAATTTTAGATCTTTCCTGCTTTCTGTTGTGGACATTTAGTGCTATAAATTTCCCTCTACACACTGCTTAAATGTTTCCCAGAGATTCTGGTATGATGTATCTTTTTTCTCATTGGTTTCAAAGAACATCTTTATTTCTGCCTTCATTTCGTTATGTACCCAGTAGTCATTCAGGAGCAGGTTGTTCAGTTTCCATGTAGTTGAGCGGTTTTGATTGAGTTTCTTAGTCCTGAGTTCTAGTTTGATTGCACTGTGGTCTGAGAGACAGTTTGTTACAATTTCTGTTCTTGTACATTTGCTGAGGAGTGCTTTACTTCCAATTATGTGGTCAATTTTGGATTAAGTGCGATGTGGTGCTGAGAAGAATGTATATTTTGTTGATTTGGGGTGGAAAGTTCTATAGATGTCTATTCAGTCTGCTTGCTGCAGAGCTGAGTTCAATTCCTGGATATCCTTGTTAACTTTCTGTCTCATTGATCTGTCTAATGTTGACAGTGGAGTGTTGAAGTCTCCCATTATTATTGTATGGGAGTCTAAGTCTCTTTGTAAGTCTCTAAGGACTTGCTTTATGAATCTGGGTGCTCCTGTATTGGGTGCATAAATATTTAGGATATTAGCTCTTCCTGTTGAATTGATCCTTTTACCATTATGTAATGGCCTTCTTTGTCTCTTTTGATCTTTGATGGTTTAAAGTCTGTTTTATCAGAGACTAGTATTGCAACCGCTACTTTTTTTTATTCTCTATTTGCTTGGTAAATCTTCCTCCATCCCTTTATTTTTAGCCTATATATGTCTCTGCGTGTGAGATGGGTCTCCTGAATACAGCAGACTGATGGGTCTTGACTCTTTATCCAGTTTGCCGGTCTCTGTCTTTTAATTGGAGCATTTAGTCCATTTACATTTAAGGTTAATATTGTTATGTGTGAACTTGATCCTGCCATTATGATATTAACTGGTTATTTTGCTCGTTAGTTGATGCAGTTTCTTCCTAGCCTAAATGGTGTTTACATTTTGGCATGTTTTTGCAATGGCTGGTACCGGTAGTTCCTTTCCATGTTGAGTGCTTCCTTCAGGGTCTCTTGTAAGGCAGGCCTAGTGGTGACAAAATCTCTAAGCATTTGCTTCTCTGTAAAGGATTTTATTTCTCCTTCACTTATGAAACTTAGTTTGACTGGATATGAAATTCTGGGTTTAAAATTCTTTTCTTTAAGAATGTTGAATATTGGCCCCCACTCTCTTGTGGCTTGTAGAGCTTCTGCCGAGAGATCTGCTGTTAGTCTGATGAGCTTCCCTTTGTGGGTAACCCGACCTTTCTCTCTGGCTGCCCTTAAGATTTTTTCCTTAATTTCAACTTTGTTGAATCTGGCAATTATGTGTCTTGGAGTTGCTCTTCTCGAGGAGTATCTTTGTGGCGTTCTCTGTATTTCCTGGATTTGAATGTTGGCCTGCCCTACTAGGTTGGGGAAGTTCTCCTGGATGATATCCTGAAGAGTGTTTTCCAACTTGGTTCCATGTTCCCCCTCACTTTCAGGCACCCCAATCAGATGTAGATTTGGTCTTTTTACATAATCCCATACTTCTTGCAGTCTTTGTTCATTTCTTTTTCTTCTTTTTTCTTTTGTTTCTCTTCTCACTTCATTTCATTCATTTGATCCTCAATCACTGATACTCTTCCTTACAGTTGTTCGAGTCGGTTACTGAAGCTTGTGCATTTGTCACGTATTTCTCGTGTCATGGTTTTCATCTCTTTCATTTCGTTTATGACCTTCTCTGCAATAATTACTCTATCCATCAATTCTTCCACTTTTTTTTTCAAGATTTTTAGTTTCTTTGCGCTGGGTACGTAATTCCTCCTTTAGCTCTGAGAAGTTTGATGGACTGAGGCCTTCCTCTCTCATCTCGTCAAAGTCATTCTCCATCACGCTTTGATCCATTGCTGGCGATGAGCTGCGCTCCTTTGCCGGGGGAGATGCGCTCTTATTTTTTGAATTTCCAGCTTTTCTGCCCTGCTTTTTCCCCATCTTTGTGGTTTTTTCTGCTTCTGGTCTTTGATGATGATGGTGATGTACTGATGTGGTTTTGGTGTAGGTGTCCTTCCTGTTTGACAGTTTTCCTTCTCACAGTCAGGACCCTCAGCTGTAGGTCTGTTGGAGATTGCTTGAGGTCCACTCCAGACCCTGTTTGCCTGAGTGTCAGCAGCAGAGGCTGCAGAAGATAGAAAATTGCTGAACAGCGAGTGTACCTGTCTGATTCTTGCTTTGGAGGCTTCCTCTCAGGGGTGTACTCCACCCTGTGAGGTGTGGGGTGTCAGACTGCCCCTAGTGCGGGATGTCTCCCAGTTAGGCTACTCAGGGGTCAGGGACCCACTGGAACAGGCTGTCTGTCCCTTCTCAGATCTCAACCTCCCTGTTGGGAGATCCACTGCTCTCTTCAAAGCTGTCAGACAGAGTCATTTGCATCTGTAATGGTTTCTGTTGCTTTTGGCTTTTGTTGTTGTTTACTGTGCCCTGTCCCCAGAGGTGGAGTCTACAGAGACAGGCAGGTTTCCTTGAGCTGCTGTGAGCTCCACCCAGTTCGCGCTTCCCAGCTGCTTTGTTTACCTACTTAATCCTCAGCAATGGCGGGTGCCCCTTTCCCAGCCTCGCTGCTGCCTTGCCGCGAGATCGCAGACTGCTGTGCTAGCAGTGAGGGAGGCTCCGTGGGTGTGGGACCCTCCCAGCCAGGTGTGGGGTATAATATCCTGGTGTGCCTGTTTGCTTAAAGTGCAGTATTGGGGTGGGAGTTACCCGATTTTCCAGGTGTTGTGTGTCTCAGTTCTCCTGGCTAGGAAAAGGGATTCCCTTTCCCCTTGAGCTTCCCAGGTGAGGCAATGCCTCGCCCTGCTTCAGCTCTCATTGGTCGGGCTGCAGCAGCGCACCAGCACCAATTGTCCGGCACTCCCCAGTGAGATGAACCCAGTACCTCAGTCGAAAATGCGGAAATCACCGGTCTTCTGTGTCACTCGCGCTGGGAGTTGGAGACTGGACCTGTTCCTATTCGGCCATCTTGCTCCGCCCCCTCTCTCTCCAGTTTTCAATGGAAGACATCTCCTTGTTCAGCACAGGCCTCAGGGTAACACTTAATATCTCTTCACAGATTCCTCAAAGACTGAGTTTCCAAACTGGGCAATGTAGAGTAAGCTTTAACTCTGTGAAATGAACGCACGTATCAGAGAGCAATTCTTGGAACGCTTCTTTTTGGGTTTTATTTGAGGATATTTCACTTTTTGTACAGTCTTCAATGCACTCCATAATATCACATTTTTGGTTTTACAGGAACAGTATTCAAACATTGCCTTATGAGAAAAGAGGCATAACTTGCTGAGTGGAAGGCACAAATCACAAAGCAGTTTCTCAGAAAGCTTCTCTCCAGTTTTTATCTGAGGATATTTACTTTTTCACCATCGGCCTGAATGTGATTCCTAATATCCCTTTGTGGATCTGTCTATGACGGAGTTTCCATGCTGCATAACATAAACAAAGCTTTATCTATGTGTGATGAATAAACATAGCAAAAAGCAGATTCACAGAAAGCTTCTTTCTGTTTTTCACCTGAAGATATTTCCTTTTCCACCATAATCCTGAATGTGCTCCTGAATGTACCTTCTCGAATCCGTCCATGAGAGAGTTTCCAAGCTGCATAATGTAAAAAAGGCTTTATCTATGTGAGATGAATAAACATAGCAAAAAGCAGATTCACAGAAATAATATTTTCAGTTTTTATCTGAAGATATATCCTTTTTCTCCATAGGCATCCATATGTCCCCGGATATCAATTGGTACCTTTTTCTCCTAAAGGGTCTCCCTGATGCTGTATCAGAAGAGATGTATAACACTGTGAGTGGAATGCACACATCACAAAGTAGTTCCTCGGAAAGCTTCTCTCCAGTTACTATCTGAACATATTTCCTGTTTCACTGTAAGCCTCAAAGCATTCCCGAAATCCCTTAGCACACTAAACATAAACAGTGTTATAAAACTGCTCAATGAAAAGAGAAGCTTAGCTGAGTGAGAGGAATTCACACAACACAGCAGTTTTACAGAAAGCTTCCTTCTGGTTTTTATTTGAGGATATTTCTTTCTCCATATTCTAAAGTGCATTTCCAAACCTCCTTCCTCAGATTCCACAGAAACAGTGATTTCAACCTGCTCAATCCAAAGAATGGTTTAACTCTATGAGATGAATACACACAACGCAAAGCAGTTGCTTAGAAAGCTTCTCTCCAGTTTTCATCAGAAGACATTTCATTGCTCACCACAGGCCTCTGGGCACCACAAATATCCCTTTGCAGATTCCTCAAAGACTGAGTTTCCAAACTGGGCAAGTAGACTAAGCTTTAACTCTGTTAAATGAATGCACATGTCAGAGAGTAGTTTCTTGGAACACTTCTTTCTGTGTTTTATTAGAGGATAGTTCACTTTTGGCCATAGTCTTCAATGCACTCTGAAATAACAATTTTCGGTTTTACAGGAACAGTGTTCAAACACTGCCTTATGAGAAAAAGGTATAATTCCCTGAGTGGAATGCACACATCACCAAGCAGTGTCTCAGAAAACTTCTCTCCAGTTTTTATCTGAAGATATTTTCTTTTTCACCATAGGCCTGAATGTGTACCCGAAAGTTCCTTCGCAGATCCGTCCATGACAGAGTTTCCAACTGCGTAATATAAGGAAAGCTTTATCTATGTGAGATGAATAATCATATGTATCACAAAGCAGTTTCACGCAAAGCTTCTTTCCAGTTTTGGTCTGAGCATATTTCATTTTTCACCATAGCCGTCCATATATGCCGGAATGTCCCTTGGTAGCTTTTTCTCCAAAAGGCTTGCCCCAATCCTCAATGAGAAGAAAGGTGTAACTCTTTGAATGGAATGTGCACATCAGAAAGCAGCTCCTCAGAAAGCTTCTCTCCAGTTTTTATCTGAAGATATTTCCGTTATCACCATAAGCCTCAATAGCTCCCGAATATCCCTTTGCAGACTAAATAAAAACAGTGTTAGAATACTGCTCAATGAAAACAGAAGCTTAACTGTGCTAGTGGAATTCACATGACACAGAGCAGTTTCACAGAAAGCTTCCTTCTGGTTTTTATCTGAGGATATTCCTTTTTCAGCATATTCTAAAAGTGTTCCCAAAAGTCCTTTCTCAGGTTCTAGAGAAACAGTGATTTGAAACTTCTCAATCCAAAGAATGATTTAACTCTATGAGATGAATACACACATCACAAAGCAGTTGCCCTGAAAGCTTCTCTCCAGTTTTCAACGGAAGACATTTCCTTGCTCAACACAGGCCCCTGGGCACCACTTAATATTCCTTCACAGATTACTCAAAGACAGAGTTTCCAAACTGGGCAATATAGAGTAAACTTTAACTCTCTGAAATGAAGGCACATATCAGAGATCAGTTTCTTGGAACGCTTCTTTCTGGGTGTTATATGAGGATATTTCACTTTTCACCATAGTCTTCAATGTGCTCTGAAATATCACTTTTTCGGTTTTGAAGGAACAGGGTTCAAACACTGCCTTATGAGAAAAGAAGTATAACTCACTGAGTGAAATGTCTACATCGCCAAGCTGTTTCTCAGAAAACTTCTCTCCGGTTCTCATCTGAAGATATTTCCTTTTTCACCAGAGTCCAGAAAATTCTCCTAAAGGTACCTTCTTGAATACGTCCATGACAGAGTTTCTAAGCTGCCTAATATAAAGAAAGCTTTACGTATATGAGATGAATAAACGTAGCAAAAAGCAGATTCACATAAAATTTCTGTCGAGTTTTCATCTGAAGATGCTTCCTTTTTCACCATAGTCCTGAATGTGCCCCAGAATGTCCCTCTCGGATCCATCCATGATAGATTTTCCAAGCTGTGTATTGAAAAGAAAGCTTTTTGTATGTGAGATGAATACACATAGCACAGAGCAGTTTCACAAAAGCTTCTATTGAGTTTTTGTCTGTGGCTATTTCCCTATTCACCATAGGCATCAATATGCTTACGGATATCCCTTGGTATCTTTTTCTGCAAAAGGGTTTCCCCAATGCTCTATTAGAAGAGAGGTGTAACACTGTGAGTGGAATGCACACGTCACAAAACAGTTCCTCGGAAAGCTTCTCTCCAGTTTCTCTCTGAACATATTTCCTTTTTCACCATAAGCCTCAAAGCGCTCCCGAATATCCCTTCACACGCTAAACATAAACAGTGTTAGAAAACTGCTCAATGAAAAGAGAAGCTTAACTGAGTGAGAGGAATTCACATGACATATAGCAGTTTCACAGAAAGCTTCCTTCTGGTTTTTATGTGAGGATATTTGTTTCTCCATATTCATAAGAGTGTTTCCAAATGTCCTTCCTCAGATTCCACAGCAACAATGATTTCAAACTGCTCAACCCAAAGAAGGGTTTAACTCTATGAGATGAATACACACATCACAAAGCAGTTGCTCAGAAAGCTTCTCTCCAGTTTTCTTCGGAAGACGTTTCCTTTCATACCGTAGGCCTCCAGGCGCAATTTAATATCCTTTAGAAGATTCCTGAAAGACAAAGTGTCCAAACTGAGCAATGTAGAATAAGCTTTACCTCTGTGAAATGAATGCACCTATCAAAGAGTAGGTTCTTGGAACGTCTTTTTGGGTTTTATTTGAAGATATTGCATTTTTTGCCATAGTCTTCAATGCGCTCAGAAATATCACTTTTTCAGATTTACAGGAACAGTGTTCAAACACTGCCTTATGAGAAAAGAGGTATAACTCCCTGAGTGAAATGCACATATCACAAAGCAGTTTCTCAGAAACCTTCTCTAAAGTTTTTATCTGAAGATATCTCCTATTTCACCATAGGACTGAATGTCCTCCCGAATCTCCCTTCGCGAATCTGTCCATGATGGAGTTTCAAACTGCGTAATAGAAAGAAAGTTTTATCTATGTGAGATGAATAGACATATCTATCACAAAGCAGTTTCACAGAAAGCAGCTTTCCAGTTTTTGTCTGAGGATATTTCCTTTTTCACCGTAGCTGTCCATATACTCCCGAATGCCTCCTGGTAGCTTTTTCTCCAAATGCGATTCCCTAATCCTCTATGAGAAGAAAAGTATAACTCTGTGAGTGGAATGCACACGTCACAAAGCAGCTCCTCGGAAATCTTCTCTCCAGTATCTATCTGAAGATATTTCTGTTTTCACCATAAGCCTCAAAGCGCTCCCGAGCATCCCTTAGCTGACTAACCTAAAACAGTGTTAGAATACTGCTCAATGAAAGCATAAACTTAACTGTGTGTGTGGACTTCATGTGACCTAGGGTAGTTTCACAGAAAGTTTCCTTCTGGTTTTTATCGGAGGGTATTTCTTTTTCTGTATATTCTTAAGAGCATTGCCAATTGTCCTTTCTCAGGTTCCACAGAAACAGTGATTTCAAACTGCTCAATCCAAAGAATGATTAAATTCTATGAGATGAATACACACATCACAAAGCAGTTGCTCTGAAAGCTTCTCTCCAGTTTTCATCGGAAGACGTTTCCTTTCTCACCACAAACCTGCATGTGCCATTTAATATCCCTTTACAGATTCCTAAAAGACAGAGTTTCCAAACTGGACCGTGTAGTGTAAGCTTTAACTCTCTGAAATGAATGCACACATCAGAGAGCAGTTTCTTGGATCGCTTCTTTCTGGGTTTTATTTTCGGATATTTCACTTTTCGCCATAGTCTTCAATGTGCTGCAAAATATCATATTTTCATTTTTACAGGAACAGTGTTCAAAGACTGCCTTATGAGAAAATAGGTATAACTCCCTGAGTGGAATGCACACATCACAAAGTTGTAGGTTGGAGAGTTACTCTCCAGTTTTTATCTGAAGATATTTCCTACATCCCCACCAGCCTGAATGTGCTTCGGAATGTCTCTTCTCGAATCCGTCCATGACGCAATTTCAAAACTGCATAATAGAAAGAAAGTTTTATCTATGTGAGATGAATACACATATCTATCGCAAAGCAGTTTCACGAAAGTTTCTTTCCAGTTTGTCTGAGGATATTTCCTTTTTCATCATAGTCGTCCATATATTCCCAAATGGCCCCTGGTAGCGTTTTCTCCAAATGGGATGCCCCATTATTCTATGAAAAGAAAAGTATAACTCCATGAGTGGAATGCACACGTCACAAAGCAGATCTTCGGAAATCTTCTATCCAGTATCTATCTGAAGATATTTCCATTTTCATCGTAAGCCTCAAAGTGTTCCGATTATCCCTTAGCTGACTAACCAAAAGCAGTGTTAGAATACAGCTCAATGAACACAGAAGCTTATCTGTGCGAGTGCACTTCACGTGACCTAGAGCAGTTTCACGGAAAGTTTCCTTCTGGTTTTTATTGCAGTATATTTCTTTTTCAGCATATTCTTAAGAGCATTCCCAAATGTCCTTTCTCAGTTTCCAAAGAAACAGTGATTTCAAACTGCTCAAATCAAAGAATTATTTAACTCTATGAGATGAATACACGTATCACAAAGCAGTTGCTCAGACAACTTCTCTCCAGTTTTCATCAAAAGACGTTTCCTTTCTTACCACAAGCCTCTGGGCGCCACTTAATATCAGTTCACAGATTCCTAAAAGACAGAGTTTCCAAACTGGGCAACGTAGTGTAAGATTTAACTCTGAAATGAATGCACATATCAGAAAGCAATTTCTTTGAACGCTTCTTTCTGGGTTTTATTTCTGGATATTTTACTTTTTGCCGTAGTCTTTTTTTTTTTTTATTTGAGACGGAGTCTCGCTCTGTCGCCCAGACTGGAGTGCAGTGGCCGGATCTCAGCTCACTGCAAGCTCCGCCTCCCGGGTTTACGCCATTCTCCTGCCTCAGCCTCCCGAGTAGCTGGGACTACAGGCGCCCGCCACCTCGCCCGGCTAGTTTTTTGTATTTTTTAGTAGAGACGGGGTTTCACCGGGTTAGCCAGGATGGTCTCGATCTCCTGACCTCGTGATCCGCCCGTCTCGGCCTCCCAAAGTGCTGGGATTACAGGCTTGAGCCACCGCGCCCGGCCTGCCGTAGTCTTCAATGCCCTGCAAAGTATCCCTTTTTCAGTTTTACAGGAACAGTGTAAAACTGCTAAATAAATTTTTCATTTTTACAGGAGCAGTGTTCAAACAGTGCCTTATGAACAAAGAGGTATAACCACTGAGTGGAATGCACACATGACAAAGCACTTTCTCAGAAAGCCTCTCTCCATTTTTTATCTAAAGATATTTCCTTTTTCACCATAGGACTGAATGTGCTCCTGAATTTTCCTTCGTTAATCCATCCATGACAGAGTTTCCAAACTGCATAATATAAAGAAATTTTTATCTATGTGGGAGGATAAATATGTATATCACAAAGCAGTTTCACAGAAAGCTTCTTTCCAGTTTTTGTCGGAGGATATTTCCTTTTTCACAATAACCATACATGTACTCCGGAATGTCCCTTGGTAGCTTTTTCTCCAAAAGGGATTCCCAAATCCTCTATGAAAAGAAAGGTATAACTCCGTAAGTGAAATGTACACGTCACAAAGCAGCTCCCCTGAAAGCTTCTCTCCAATTTCTATCTGAAGATATTTCCGTTTTCACTATAAGCCTCATAGCACTCCCGAATGTCCCTTCACAGACTAAACAAAGCAGTCTCACAGAAAGCTTGCTTCTGTTTTTCATCTGAGGGTATTTCTTTTTCAGCATATTCTAATGAGCATTCCCAAATGTCCTTTCTCTGTTTCCACAGAAACAGTGATTTCAAACTCTTCAATCCAAAGGATGGTTTAACTCTCTGAGGATAATACACACATCACAAAGCAGCTGCTCAAAAAGCTTCTCTCCAGTTTTCAATGGAAGGCATTTCCTTGCTCACCACAGGCCTCTGAGAGCAACATAATATCCCATTGCAGATTCCTCCAAGACAGAATTTCTAACTGGACAACATAGAGTAAGCTTTAACTCTGTGAAATGAATGCACATATCAGAGAGCAATTTCTTGGAACGATTTTTTCTGAGTTTTATTTGAGAATACTTCACTTTTTGCCATAGTCTTCAATGCGCCTCACAATATCACTTTTTCGGTTTTACAGGAACAGTGTTCAAACACTGCTTTATGAGAAAAGCGGTATAACTCCCTGAGTGGAATGCACACGTCACAAAGTAGTTTCTCAGAAAGCTTCTCTCCAGTTTTTATCTGAAGATATTTCCATTTTCAGCATAGGCCTGAATGTACTCCAAATGTCTCTTTGCAGATCCATCAATGACAGAGTTTCCAAGCTGTGTAATGTAAAGAAAGCTTTATCTATGTGAGATGAATAAATATAGCAAAAGCAAATTCACAGAAAGCTTCTTTCCAGTTTTTATCTGAAGATATTTCCTTTTTCACCATAGTCCAGAATATTCTCCCGATTGTCCCTTCGTGGATCCGTCCATGACAGTTTCCAATCTGCGTAATGTAAAGAAAGCTTTATCTATGTGAGAAGAATACACATATCACAGAGTAGTTTCACAGAAAGATTCTTTCCAGATTTAGTCTGAGGTATTTCCCTTTTTGTCATATTCGTCAATTTGCCTGTGAATATCCCTTGGTACCTTTTCCTCCAAAAGGGTTTCCCCGATGCTGTATGAGAAAAGAGGTATAATACTGTGAGTGGAATGCACACGTCATGAAGCAGTTCCTCTTAAAGCTTCTCTCCAGTTTCTATCTGAACATATTTCTTTTTTCACCATAAGTCTCAAAGCTCTTCTGAATATCCCTTCAAATGCTAAACATAAACAGTGATAGTGAACTTTTGAATGACAAGAGAACCTTAACCGAACAAGAGGAATTCACACGACACATAGCGGTTTCACAGAAAGCTTCCTTCTGGTTTCTATCTGAGGATATTTCTTTCTGCATATTCTAAGGAGTGTTCCCAAATGTCCTGCCTCAGATTCCATAGAAACAGTGATTTCAAACTGCTCAATCCAAAGAATGATTTAACTCTATGAGATGAATATACACATCACAAAGCAGTTGCTCAGAAAGCTTCTCTCCAGTTTCCACGGAAGACATTTCCTTGCTCACCACAGGCCTTCGGGGGGCAATTAATATCCCTTTACAGATTCCTCAAGAGAGAGTTTCCAAACCAGGCAACGTAGAGTAAACTTTATCTCTGTGAAATAAATGCACATATAAGAGAGCATTTTCTTAGAACGCTTCTTTCTGGATTTTATTTGAGGATAGTTTACTTTTGGCCATACTCTTTAAAGTGCTCCGAAATATCACTTTTTCGGTTTTAGAGGAACAATGTTCAAACACTGCCTTATGAGAAAAGAGGTATAACTACCTGAGTGGAATGCACACATTACAAAGTAGTTTCTCAGAGTTTGTCTCCTGTTTTTATTTGAAGATATTTCCTTTTTCACCATAGTCCTGAATGTGCTTCTGAATGTCCCTTCGTGGATCAGTCCATGACGGAGTTTCCGACTGCATAATGTAAAGAAAGCTTTAGCTACGTGAGATGAATAAACATAGCAAAAAACAGATTCACACAATGTTTGTTTCCAGTTTTTATCTGAAGATGTTTCCTTTTTCACCAGAGTCCTGAATGTGCTCACGAATGTCCCTTCGCCGGTCAGTCCATGACTTAGTTTCCAAGTTGCATAACATAAAAAAGCTTTATGTATGTGAGATTAATACACATAGCAAAAAACAGGTTCACGGAAAGTTTCTTTGTCCTTTTTATCTGATGATATTTCCTTTTTTATCCTAGTCCTGAATATGCTCCTGAGTGCCCCTTTGCGGAATCGTCCATGACAGTTTCAAGCTGCGTAATGTAAAGAAAGCTTTATCTGTGTAAGATGAATACACATAGCATGGAGCAGTTTCACAGAAAGCTTTTTTTCTCTTTTTGTCTGAGGCTATTTCCCTTTTCAACATAGGCGTCAACATGCTCCCGAATATACCTTGGTAACTTGTTCTCCAAAACAGCTTCCCCAATGCCATATGAGAACAGAGGTATAACACTGTGAGTGGAATGCACACGTCACAAAGCATCTCCTCAGAGAGCTTCTCTCTGGTTTGTATCTGAACGTATTTCCTTTTTCACTGTAGGCCTCAAAGCACTCCTGAATATCCCTTCGCACGCTAAAGAAAAACAGTGTTAGAAAACTGCTCAGTCAAAGAGAAGATTAACTGAGCGAGAGGAATTCACACCACATATAGCAGTTTCACAGAAAGCTTCCTTCTGGTTTTTATCTGAGGATATTTCTTTCTCCATATTTTAAAGAGCATTCCCAAATGTCCTTTCTCAGGTTCCACAGAAAGAGTGATTTCAAACTGCTAAATCCAAAGAATGATTTAACTTTATGAGAAAAATCTACACATTACAAAGCAGTTGTTCAGAAAGCTTCTCTCCAGTTTTCAACGGAAGACATTTCCTTGCTCGCCACAGGCCTCGAGTCGTGACTTAATATCCTTTTGCAGAATCCTCAAAGACAGACTTTCCAAACTGGGAAATATAGAGTTAGCTTTACCTCTCTGTAATGAATGCACATGGCAGAGAGCAGTTTCTTGGATCCCTTCTTTCTGGGTTGTTTTAGGATATTTCACTGTTTGCCATAGTCTTCCGTGCACTCTGAAATATTACATTTTCGGTTTTACAGGAAGACTACTAAAGCATTGCTTTATGAGAAAACAGGTATAATTCCCAGCGTGGAATGCACACATCTCAAAGTAGTTTCTCAGAAAGCTTCTATCCACTTTTTATCTGAAGATATCTCCTTTTCCAGCGTAGGCCTGAATACACTCCCGAATGTCCCTTCGCTGATGGGTCCATGACGGAGTTTCCAAACTGCCTAATATAAGGAAAGTTTTATCTATGTGAGATAAATAAACATATCTATCACAAAACAGTTTCACTGAAATCTTTCCAGTTTTTGTCTGAGGATTTTTTTTCACCATAGCCATCCATATATTCCTGAATGTCCCTTGGTAACTTTTTCTCCAAAAGGGATTCTCTAATCCTTTATGAGTAGAAAGGTATAATTCTGTGAGTGGAATGTACACATCACAAAACAGCTCCTCGGAAAGCTTCTCTCCAGTTTATATTTGAAGATATTTCCTTTTTCACCATAAGCCTCAAAAGCTGCGAAATATCTCTTCGCAGATTAAACAAAAACAGTGTTAGGCTACAGCTCAATGAAAAGTGAAGCTTAACTGTGTGAGCAAAATTCACGTGACACAGAGCAGTTTCACAGAAAGCTTCCTTCTGGTTTCTATCTGAGGTTATTACTTTTTGAGGGTATTTCAAAGAGCGTTCCCAAATATCCTTTCTCAGATACAACAGAAACAGTGATTTCAAACTGCTCAATCCAAAGAATGATATAACTCTATGAGATGAATACAAACATCACAAAAGAGTTGCTCAGGAATCTTCTCTCCAATTTTTAACAGAACATTTCCTTGCTCGCCACAGGCCTCCGGTTGCCACTTCATATCCCTTCTCAGAATCCTCAAAGACAGACTTTCCAAACTGGAAAATGTAGAGTAAGCTTTAACACTGTGAAATGAATGGACATGTCAGAGAGCAATTTCATGGAATGCTTCTTTCTGGTTTTATTTGATGAGATTTCAGTTTTCACCATAGTCTTCAATGTGCTCGGAATATCACTTTTTTAGATTTACAGGAACAGTGTTCAAACAGTGTCTTATGAGAAGAAAGGTATAATTCCCTGAGTGGAATGCACACATCACCAAGCAGTTTCTCAGAAATCTTCTCTCCAGTTTTTATCTGACGATATTTTCTTTTTCACCGTAGGCCTGAATGTGATCCCAACTATCCCTTCGTGGATCCATCCATGATGGATTTTCCAAGCTGCATAATATAAAGGAAGTTTTATCTATGTGAGATGAATAAACATATCTATCACAAAGCAGTTTCACACAAAGCTTCTTTCCAGTTTCTGTCTGAGGATATTTCCTTTTTCACCATAGCCATCCATATACTCCCTAATGTCATTTGGTGGCTTTTTGAATGCTTCTCTCCAGTTTTTATCTGAAGATATTTCCATTTTCACTATAGTCATGAATGTGCTCCCGAATGTCCCTTCACGGATCCGTCCGTGACAGAGTTTTCAAGCTGCGTAATGTAAAGAAAGCTTTGTCTATGTGAGATGAATAAACTTAGCAAAAAACAGATTCACAGAAATCTTCCTTCCAGCTTTTGTCTGAGGATATTTCCTTTTTCACCATAGCCGTCCATGTCCTCTTGAATGTCCCTTGATAACTTTTTCTCTAAAAGGGATTCCCCAATCCTTTATGAGAAGAGAGGTGTAACACTGTGAGTGAAATGCACTGGCCGGGTGTGATGGCTCAAGCCTGTAATCCCAGCACTTTGGGAGGCTGAGACGGGTGGATCATGAGGTCAGGAGATCGAGACCATCCTGTCTAACAAGGTGAAACACCTTCTCTAGTAAAAAATACAAAAAACTAGCTGGGCAATGTGACGGGTGCCTGTAGTCCCGGCTACTCGGGAGGCTGAAGCAGGAGAATGGCGTGAACTCGGGAGGTGGAGCTTGCAGTGAGCTTAGATCCGGCCACTAACTCCAGCCTACGCGACAGAGCGAGACTCCATTTCAAAAAAAAAAAGAAAAAAAAGAAAAAAAAAAGAAATACACAGGTCAGAAAGCAGTTCCTTGGAAAGCCTCTCTCCAGTTACTATCTGAGAAGCTTAACTGAGTGAGGGGCATTAACGGGACACATGGCAGTTTCACAGAAGGCTTCCTTCTGGTTTTCATCTGAGGATATTTTTTTCTCAGTATTCTAAAGAGTGTTCCCAAATGTTCTTCCTCAGATTCCACAGAAACAGTGATTTCAAACTGCTTCATCCAAAGGATGATTTCACTCTAGGAGATGAATACACACGTCACAAAGCAGTTGCTCAGAAAGCTTCTCTCCAGTTTTCAACTTAAGACATTTCCTTGCTCAACAGAGGCCTCTGGGGGCCACTAAATATAATTTTGCATATTCTTCAAAGACAGAGTTTCCAAACTGGGCAATGTAGAGTAAGCTTTAACTCTGTGAAGTGAATGCACATATCAGAGAGCAGATTCTTGGAACACTTCTTTCTGGGTTTTATTTGAGGACAGATTACTTTTCCCCATAGTCTTCAATGCACTCCGAAATATAACTTTTTTGGTTTTACAGCAACAGTGTTAAAACACTGCCTTATGAGAAAAGAGGTATAACTCCCTGAGTGGAATTCACACATCAGAAAGCAGTTTCTCAGAAAACTTCTCTCCGGTTTTTATCTGAAGATATTTCCTTTTCACCATAGGCCTGAATGTGCTCCCGAGGGTCCATTCGCCGATCCCTCCATGACGGAGTTTCCAAACTGCATAACGTAAAGAAAGTTTTATCTAAGTGAGATGAATAAACATATCTATCACAAAGCAGTTTCACACAAAGCTTCTTTCCAGTTTTTGTCTGAGGATATTTCCTTTTTCACCATTGCCATCCATATACTCCCCAATGCCTCTTGGTGGCTTTTTCTCCAAAAGAGGTTCTCCAATCCTCTAAGCGAAGAAAAGTATATCTCTGTGAGTGGAATGCACACGTGACAAAGCCCCTCCTCGGAAACTTCTCTCCAGATTCTGTCTGAAGATATTTCTGCTTTCACCATAAGCCTCAAAGTGTTAACGAATTTCCTTTCGCAGACTAAACAAAAACAGTGTTATAATACTGCTCAATGAAAAGAGAAGCTGAACTGAGTGAGTGGAATTCAAGTGACACAAAGCATTTCACAGAAAGCTTCCTCCTGTTTTTTATCTGAGGCTATTACTTTTTCCAGCATATTCTAAAGAGCGTTCCCCAGTATCCTTTCTCACTTTCCACAGAAACAGTGAATTCAAACTCCTCAATCCAAGAACGGTTTAACTCTATGAGATGAATGCACACATCACAAAGAAATTGCTCAGAAAGCTTCTCTCCAGTTTTCAACGGAAGACATTTCCTTGCTCACCACAGGCCTCCTGGCGCCACTTAATATCCCTTCGCAGATTCCTCAAAGACAGAGTTTCCAAATTGGGCAATGTCGAGTAAGCTTTAACTCTTAGAAATGAATGCACACACAAGAGAGTAGCTTCTTGGACCGCTTCTTTCTGGGTTTTATTTGAGGATAGTTTAATTTTCATCATAGTCTTCAATGTGCTCCGAAATACCACTTTTTCGGTTTTACAGGAAATGTGTTCAAACACTGCCTTATGACAAAAGAGGTAAAACTCCTTGAGTCGAATGCACATATCACAAAGCAGTTTCTCAGAATGCTTCTCTCCAGTTTTTATCTGAAGATATTTCCATTTTCAAAATAGTCCTGAATGTGCTCCCGAATGTCCCTTCACGGATCCGTCAATGACAGAGTTTCCAAGCTGTGTAATGTAAAGAAGGCTTTATCTATGTGAGACGAATAAACATAGCAAACAGCAGATTCACAGAGATCTTCCTTCCAGCTTTTGTCTGAAGATATTTCCTTTTTCACCATAGTGGTCCATATACTCCTGAATGTCCCTTGGTAGCTTTTTCTCCAAAAGGGATTCCCCAATCTTTTATGAGAAGAGAGGTATAACACTGAGTGGAATGCACAGGTCACAAAGCAGTTCCTCAGAAAACCTCTCTCCAGTTTCTATCTGAACATATTTCCTTTTACATCGTAAGCCTCAAAGCACTACCAAATATCCCTTTGCACGCTAAAGCATAAACAGTGTTAGAAAAGTGCTCAATGAAAAGAGAAGCTTAACTGAGTGAATGGAATTCACACGACACATAGCAGTTTCACAGAAAGCTTCCTTTTGGATTTTACCTGAGGATATTTCTTTCTCCAAATTCTAAAGAGCGTTCCCAAATGTCCTTCCCCAGATTCCACAGAAACAGTGATTTCAAACTGCTCCTTACAAAGGATGATTTAACTCTATGAGATGAATACACCCGTCAGAAAGCAGTTGCTCAGAAAGATTCTCTCCAGTTTTGAAAGGAAGACATTTCCTTGCTCAACATAGACCTCCGGGCGCCACTTAATATAACTTTGCAGATTCCTCAAAGACAGACTTTCCAAACTGGGCAATATAGAGTAAGCTTTGACTCTGTGAAGTGAATACACATATCAGAGAGCAGTTTCTTGGAATGATTCTCTGTGAGTTTTATTTGAGGATATTTCCCTTTTCGCCATAGTCTTCAATGCACTTTGAAATATAACCTTTTTGGTTTTACAGGAAGACTGTTCAAACACAGCCTTATGAGAAAAGAAGTATAACTCCGTGAGTGGAATACACACATCACAAAGCAGTTTCTCAGAAAATTTCTCTCCATTTTTTATCTGAAGATATTTCCTATTTCACCATAGGCCTGAATGTGCTCCTGAACATCCCTTCACGAATCCATCCATGGCGATGTTTTCAAAATGTGCAATGGAAAGAAAGTTTTATCTATGTGAGATGAATAAACATGTCTATCACAAAGCAGTTTTACAGAAAGTTTCTTTCCAGTTTATGTCTGAGGATATTTCCTTTTTCACCATAGCCGTCCATACACTCCCGAATGTCCCCTGGTAACTTTTTCTCCAAAAGGCATTTCTCATTCCTCTATGAGAAAAAAAGTATAACTCTGTGAATGGAATGCACACATCACAAAGCAGCTCCTCGGAAATCTTCTCTCCAGTTTCTATCTGAAGATAATTCCGTTTTCACCATAAGCCTCAAAGCACTCCCGAGTATCCTTTAGTTGACAAAACTAAAACAGTGTTAGAATACTGCTCAATGAAAACAAAAGCTTAACTGTTCGAGGGGAATTCACATGACACAGAGCAGTTTCACAAAAGCTTCCTTCTGATTTTTATTGGAGGGTATTTCTTTTTCAGCATATTCTTAAGAGCATTCCCAAATGTCCTTTCTCAGATTCCACAGAAAGAGTGTTTCAAACTGCTCAATCCAAAGAATGATTTAACTCTATGAGATGAGTACACACATCACAAAGGCATTGCTCAGAAAGCTTCTCTCCAGTTTTCAACGAAGACATTTCCTTGCTCACCACAAGCATCCGGTTGCCACTTAATATCTCTTTGCAGAATAATCAAAGACAGACCGCTAATATCACTTTTTTAGTTTTATAGGAACAGTGTTCACACAGTGCCTTATGAGAAGAAATTTATAACTCCCTGAGTGGAATGCAAACATCACCAAGCAGTTTCTCCGAAAGCTTCTCTCCAGTCTTTTTCTGACGATACTTGCTTTTTCACCATAGACCCGAATGTGATCCCGAATATCCCTTCACGGATCCATCCATGACGTAGTTTCCAAGCTGCATAATGGAAAGAAAGCTTTATCTATGTGAGATGAATAAACATAGAAAAAAAGCCGACTCTCAGAAAGCTTCTTTCCAGTTTCTATCTGAAGATATTTCCTTTTTCACCACAGTCCAGAATGTTCTCCCGAATATTCCTTCACGGATCCGTCCATGACACAGTTTGCAAGCTGCGTAATGTAAAGAAAGCTTTATCTATGTGAGATGAATACACATATCACAGAGCACTTTCATAGAAAGCTTCTTTCCAGTTTTTGTCTGAGGCTCTTCCTCTTTTCACCATAGTCTTCTATATGCTCCTAGATATCCCTTGGTACCTTGTTCTCCAAAAGAGTTTCCCCGATGCTGTATGAGAAGAGATGTAAAATACTGTGAGTAAAATGCACATGTCACAAAGCAGTTCCTCGGAAAGCTTCTCTCCAGTTTCGGTCTAAAGATATTTCCTTTTTCAGCATAACCTCAAAGCGCTCCCGAATATCCCTTCACACGCTAAATATAAATGGGGTTAGAAAACTGCGCAATGAAAACTGAGGTTTAACTGAGTGACAGAAATTAAGACGAAACAGAGTAGATTCACAGAAAGCTTCCTTCTGGATTTTACATGTGGATATTCCTTTCTCCGTATTTTAAGGAGAATTCCCAAAGGTACTTCCTTAGATTCCACAAACACAGTGATTTCAAAGTGCTCAATACAAAGAATAGTTTAACTCTATGAGATGTATACAATATCACAAAGCAGTTACTCAGAAAGCTTCTCTCCAATTTTCATCTGAAGACGTTTCCTTGCTCACCACAAGCCTCCGGGCGCCACTTAATATCAATTCACAGGTTTCTCAAAGACAGAGTTTCCAAACTGGGCAACGTAGAGTAAGCTTTAAGTCTGTGAAATGAATGCACATATCAGAGAGCAGATTCTTGAACCTCTTCTTTCTGGGCTTTATTTAGGATATTTCACTTTTCACCATAGTCTTTCATGCGTTTGTACATATTACTTTTTCAATTTTACAGGAACAGTGTTCAAACACTGCCTTATGAGAAAAGAGGTATAACTCCCTGAGTGGAGTCCACACATCACCAAGAAGTTTCTCAGAAAACTTCTATCCAGTTTTAATCTGTAGACATCTCCTTTTCCACTGTAGGCCTGAATGTGCTCCCGAGTGTCCCTTTGCGAATTCGTCCATGACGGCATGCAAAACTGCGTAAAAGAAGGAAAGCTTTATCTATGTGAGATGAATAAACATATCTACCACAAACCAGTTTCACAGAAAGCTTCTTTCCCGTTTTTGTCTGATGATATTTCCTTTTCCACCATAGGCATCCATATACTGTCGAATGTCCCATGGTAGCTTTTTCTACAAAAGGGATTCCCCCATCCTCTATGAGAAGAAAAGTATAACTCTGTGAGTGGAATGCACACATCACAAAGCAGCTCCTCAGAAATATTCCCTCCAGTTTCTATCTGAAGATATTTCCATTTTCAACATAAGCCTCAAAGCACTCCAGAGTATCCTTTAGCTGGCTAAACTAAAACAGTGTTAGAATACTGCTCAGTGAAAACGGAAGCTTAACTGTGCAAGTGGCATTCACAAGACACAGAGCACTTTCACAGAAAGCTTCCTTCTGGTTTTTATCGGAGGGTATTTCTTTTTCAGCACATTCTTAACGTCGTTCCCAAATGTCCTTTCTCAGGTACCACAGAAAGAGTGATTTCAAACTGCTCAATCCAAAGAATGATTTAACTCTATAATATGAATCCACACATCACAAAGCAGTTGCTCAGAAAGTATCTCTCCAGTTTTCAACGGAAGACATTTCCTTACTCGCCACAGTACCCGGTGGCCACTTAATATCCCTTTGCAGAATCTTCAAAGACAGACTTTTCAAACTGGGAAATGTAGAGTAATCTTTAACGCTCTGAAATTAATGCACACGTCAGAGAGCAGTTTCTTGGAATGCTTCTTTCTGGGTTTTATTACAGGATATTTCACTTTTCACCAGAGTATTCCAAGCAGTCTGAAATATTACTTTTTCGGGTCTATAGGAACAGAGTTCAAACATTGCGTTATGAGACAAGAGGTATAAATTCCTGAGTGGAATGCACACATCACAAAGCAGTTTCTCAGGAAGCTTCTATCCAGTTTTCATCTGAAGATATCTCCTGTTTCACCGTAGGCCTGAATATACTCCCAAACGCTCCTTCACGGATCCGTCCATGATGGAGTTTCCAAACTGTGTAATATAAGGAAAGTTTTATCTATGTGAGATGAACAAAGGTATCTATCACAAAGCAGTTTCACAGAAATCTTCTTTCCAGTTTTTGTCTGACAATATTTCTTTTTCCACCATAGCCATCCCTATAGTCCCGAATGTCTCTTGGTAGCTTTTTCTCCAAAGGCATTCACCAATCCTCTATAAGTAGAAAGGTATAATTCTGTGAGTGAAATGCACACGTCACAAAGCAGTTCCTCGGAAAGCTTCTCTCCAGTTTCTATCTGATCATATTTCCTTTCTCACTGTAAGACTCAAAGCATTTCCGAATATCCCTTTACACGCTAAACATGAACAGTGTTAGAAAACCCTTCAATGAAAAGGGAAGCTTAACTCAGCAAGAGGAATTCACACGACACATATCAGTTTCACAGAAAGCTTCCTTCTGGTTTTCATCTGAGGATATTTCTTTCTCCATATTCCAAAGAGCGATCCCAAATGTCCTTCCTGAGATACCACAGAAAAAGTTATTTCAAACTGCTCAATCCAAGGAATGGTTTAACTCCATGAGATGAATGCACACATCACAAAGCACTTGCTCAGAAAGCTTCTCTTCAGTTATCATGGGAAGACATTTCCTTGCTCACCACAGGTCTCTGGGACACAACTAGACATCCCTTCACTTATTACTCAAAGACCAAATTTGCAAACTGGGCAATGTAGAATACGCTTTATTTCTGTGAAGTGAATGCACATATCAGAGAGCAGTTTCCTGGAACGCTTCTTTCTGGGTTTATTTCAGGATATTTCACTTTTCACCACACTCTTCCATGCACTGCAAAATATCACTTTTTCAGTTTTACAGGAACAGTGTTCAAACACTGCCTTATGAGAAAAGAAGTAAAATTCCTTGAGTGGAATGCACACATCACAAGCAGTTTCTCACAAAGCTTCTCTTCTGTTTTTGGCTGAAGATATCTCCTATTTCTCCACAGGCCTGAATGTGCTCCCGAATGTCCCTTTGCAAATCCGTCCATGACGCAGTTTCAAAACTACGTAATAGAGAGAAAGTTTTATCTATGTGAGATGAATAAACATATCTATCACAAAGCAGTTACACAGAAAGCTTCTTTCCAGTTTTCGTCTGAAATATTTCCTTTTATACCGTAGCCATCCATATACTCCCAAATGTCCCCTGGTAGTTTATTCTCCAAAAGGGATTCCGCAATCCTATATGAGAAGAAAAGTAAAACACTGTGAGTGAAATGCACACATCACAAAGCAGTTCCTCGGAAATCTTCTCTCCAGCATCTATCTGAAGATGTTTCCATTTTCATCATAAGCCTCAAAGCGCTCCCAAGTATCCCTTAGCTGACTAACCTAAAACAGTGTTAGAACACTGCTCAATGAAAACAGAAGCTTAACTGTGTGAGTGGAGTTCACATGACCTAGAGTAGTTTCACAGAAAATTTCCATCTGGTTTTTATCGGAGGGTATTTCTTTTTCAGCATATTCTTATGAGCGTTCCCAAATGTCCTTTCTCAGGTTCCACAAAATCAGTGATTTCAAGCCACTCAAACAAAGAATGATTTAACTCTATGAGATGAATACACACATCACAAAGCAGTTGCTCAGAAAATTTCTCTGCAGTTTTCATCGGAAGATGTTTCCTTTCTCACCACAAGCCTCCTGGCGCCACTTAATATTACCTCACAGATTCCCCAAAGACAGAGTTTACAACCTGGGCAAGGTAGTGTGAGCTCTAACTCTTGAAATAAATGCACACATCACGGAGCAGTTTCTTGCAACGCTTCTTTCTGGGTTTTGTTTCCGGATTTTCACTTTTCGCCATAGTCGTCAATGCGCTGCAAAATATCACTCTTTCAGCTTTTCAGGAACAGTTTTCAAACACTGCCTTATGAGAAAAGAGGTATAACTCCCTGAGTGGAATGCACACATCACAAAGCAGTTTCTCAGGAAGCTTCTCTCCAGTTTTTATCTGAAGATATTTCCTTTTTCAACTTAGGCCTGAATGTGCTCCTGAATGTTCCTTCACAAATCCGTCCATGACGCAGTTTCAAAACTGCATAATAGAAAGTTTTATCTATGTGAGATGAATAAATATATCCATCATAAAGCAGTTTCACAGAAAGCTTCTTTCCAGTTTTTGTCTGAGGATATTTCCTTTTTCACCATAGCCATCCATATACTCCCGAATGTCCCCTGGTAGTGTTTTCTCCAAATGGGATTCCTCAATCCTATCTGAGAAGAAAAGTATAACTGTGTGAGTCGAATGCACACATCACAAAGCAGCTTCTCACAAATCTTCTCTCCAGGATCTATCTGAAGATATTTCAATTTTCACCGTAAGCTTCAAAGTGCTCCCCAGTATCCCTTAGCTGATTAACCTAAAACAATGTTAGAATACTGCTCAATGAAAACAGAAGCTTAACTGTGTGAGTGAAATTCACGTGACCTAGAGCAACTTCACAGAAAGTTTCCTACTGGTTCTATCGGAGGGTATTTCTCTTTCAGCATATTCTTAAGAGCGTTTCCAAATGTCCTTTCTCAGGATAAACAGAAACAGTGATTTCAAACTGCTCAATCCAAAGAGTGATTCAACTCTATGAGATGAATACACACATCACAAAGCAGTTGCTCCGCAATCTTCTCTCCAGTTTTCATCGGAAGACGTTTCTTTCTCACCACAAGCCTCCAGACGCCACTTTCTATTCCTTCACAGATTCCTCAAAGACAGAGTTTCCAAACTGGGCAACGTAGTGTAAGCCTTAACTCTCTGAAATGAATGCACACGTCAGAGAGCGGTTTCTTGGAACGCTTTTTTTCTGGGTTTTATTTCAGAATATTTCACTTTTCACCATAGTCTTCAATGTGTTGCAAAATAACACTTTTTCTGTTTTACAGGAACAGTGTTTAAACACTGCCTTATGAGAAAAGACGTATAACTCCCTGAGTGGAATGCACACATCACAAAGTAGTTTCTCAGAAAGCTTTTCTCCAGTTTTTATTTGAAGTTATGTCCTATTTCCGCACAGGCCTGAATGAGCTCCCGAATGTCCCTTCATGAATCAGTCCATGATGCAGTTTCAAAACTGCATAATATATAGAAAGTTTTATCTATGTGAGATGAATACACACATCTATCACAAAGCAGTTTCACAGAAAGCTTCTTTCCAGTTTTTGTCTTAGGATAATTCCTATTTCACCATAGTCGTCCATACACTCCTGAATGTCCTTTGGTAGCTTTTTCTCCAAAAGAGATACCCCAATTCCCTAGTGAAGAAAAGTATATCTCTGTGAGTGGAATACATATGTTACAAAGCAGCTCCTCGAAAGCTTCTCTCCAGTTTCCATCTGAAGGTATTTCCTTTTTCACCGTAAGACTCAAAGTGCTCCCAAATATCCTTCGCACACTAAACAAAAATAGTGTTAGAATACTGCTCAATGAAGAGAGAAGCTTAACTGTGTGAGCAGAATTCATATGAGAGAGAGCAGTTTCACAGAAAGCTTCCTTGTGTTTTTTATCTGAGGGTATTTCCTTTTCAGCATATTCTAAAGAATGTTCCCAAATGACCTTTCTCAGGCTCCACAGAAACAATGAATTCAAAGTGCTCAATCCAAAGAATGATTTAACTCTATGAGACGAATCCACACATCACAAAGCAGTTGCTCAGAAAGCTTCTCTCCAGTTTTCAACGGAAGAAATTTTCTTGCTCACCACATGCCCCTGGGCGCCACTTATTATCTCTTCGCAGATTCCTCAAAGACAGAGTTTCCAAACTGAGCAATGTAGAGTAAGCTTTAATTCTGTTAAATAAATGCGCACATCAGAGAGCTGATTCTTGGAATCCTTCTTTTGGGTTTTATTTGAGGATAGTTCAATTTTCATCATAGTCTTCAATGTGCTCTGAAATATCAGTTTTTCAGTTTTACAGGAAACGTGTTCAAACACTGCATTATGAGAAAAGAGGTATAAGTCCCTGAGTGGAATGCAGAGATCACAAAGCTGTTTCTCACAAAGCTTCTCTCCAGTTTTTATCTGAGATATTTCCATTTTCAAAATAGTCTTGAATGTGCTTCCAAATGTCCCTTTGCGGATCCGTCCATGACACAGTTTCCAAGCTGTGTAATGTAAACAAAGCATTATCTATGTGAGATGAAAACACGTTTCCCAGATGAGTTTCACAGAAAGCTTCTTTCCAGTTTTTGTCTGAGGCTATTTCCTTTTTCACCATAGACATCATATGCTCCCGAATATCTCTTGTCAGCTTTTTCTCAAAAATGTTCTCCTGATGCTGTATGAGAACAGAGGTATAACACTCTGAGTGGAATGCACACATCCCAAAGCAGTTCCTCGGAAAGCTTCTCTACATTTTCTATCTGAAGATATTTCCTTTTTCACTGTAAGCCTGAAAGCGCACCCAAATATCCCCTCGCATGCTGAACATAAACAGTATGAAAACTGGTCAATGCAAGAGAAGCTTTACTGAGCGAGAGACATTCACATGACACATAGCAGTTTCACAGAAATCGTCCTTCTTGTTTTTATCTGAGGATATCTAGTTCTCCATATTCTAAAGAGCATTCCCCTATGTCCTTCCTCAGATTCCACAGAAACAGTGATTTCAAACTGCTCAATCCAAAGAATGGTTTAACTCTATGAGATGAATACACACATCGCAAAGCAGTCGCTCAGAAAGCTTCTCTCCAGTTTTCAAAGGAAGACGTTTCCTTGCTCACCACAGACCTTTGGGAGCCACTTAATATCCCTTCGCAGATTCCTGAAAGACAGAGTTTCCAAACTGGGCAATGTAGAGTGAACTTTCATTCTGTGAAATGAATGCACATATCAGAAAGCAGTTTCTTGGAGCGCTTCTCTCTGGGTTTTATTTGAGGATATTTCACTTTCCGCCACAGTCTTCATAGTGCTCCGAAATATCACTTTCTCTGTTTTACAGGAACAGTATTCAAACACTGCCTTATGAGGAAAGAGTTATAACTCCCTGAGTGGAATGCATACATCACAAAGAAGTTTCTCAGAAGCTTCTCTCCAGTTTTTTCTGAAGATATTTCCTTTTTCACCATAGGTAAGAATGTGATCCTTAATATCCCTTCGGGAATCCATCCATGATGAGTTTCCAAGCTGCATAGTGTAAAGAAAGTTTTACCTGTGTGAGATGAACAAATATACAAGTGCTAGGATTCACAGAAAGTTTTATTCAGTTTTTATCTGAATATATTTCCATTTTCATCTCATAGTCCTGAATGTACTTCGAATGTCCCTTCACCACGTCCATGATAGAGTTTTAAGCCATGAATAACGAAGAAAAGCTTTATCTATGTGAGATGAATAAACATAACAAGAAGCAGATTCACAGAAAGCTTCTTTCCAGTTTTATCTGAAGATATTTTCATCATACTACTGAATATGCTCCTGAATGTCCCGCCATGGATCCCTTCCATGACAGAGTTTGCTTTCGCGTACTGTAAAGAAAGCTTTGTCTATGTGAGATGAATACATATATCATGAGCAGTTTCACAGAATGCTTCTTTCCAGTTTTTGTCTGAGGCTGTTTCCCTTTTCACAACAGGCACGAATATGCTCCCAGATATCACTTGCACTTTTTCTCCAAAAGGTTTTCCTGATGCCATGAGAAGACAGGTATAACACTGTGAGTGGAATGCTCATATCACAAAGCAGTTCCTTGGAAAGCTTCCCTCCAGTTTTTATCTGAACATATTTTCTTTTTCACCATAAGCCTCAAAGTGCTCCCGTATATTCCTTCATACACTACACATGAACAATGTTAGAAAACTGCTCAATGAAAAGAGAACCTTAACTGAGCGAGAGGAATTCCCATGACACACAGCAGTTTCACAGAAAGTTTCCTTCTGGTTTTTATTGTAGGATATTTGTTTCTCTATATTCTAATGATCTCTCCCAAATGTCCCTCCTCAGATTCCACAGAAGCAGTGAATTCAAACTGCTCAGTTTAAAGAATGATTTAACTCTATGGGATGAATACACACATCACAAAGCAGTTTCTCAGAAAGGTTCTCTGCAGTTTTCATTGAAAGACATTTCTTTGCTCACCACAGGCGAACGGGCACCACTTACTATCCCTTCACAGATTTTTGAAAGACAGAATTTGCAAACTGGGCAATGTAGTAAGCTTTACCTCTGTGAAATGAATGCACACACAACAGAACAGCTTCTTGGTACACTTCTTTCTGGGTTTTATTTGAGGATATATCACTTTTCACCATAGTCTTCAATGTGCTCCAAAATAGCACTTTTTCATTCTACAGGAACAGTGTTCAAACACTGCTATATGAGAAAAGAGGTATAACACCCTGAGTGGAATACACACATCACAAGGCAGTTTCTCAGAATGCTTCTCTCCAGTTTTTATCTATATATAATTCCTTTTTCACCATAGGCCTGAAAGCGCTTTCGATTATTCTGTTGTGGATCCGTTGATAACGCCGTTTCCAAACTGCGTAACATAAAGAAAGTTTTATCTATGTGAGATGAATAAACACAGCAAAAAGCAGATTCACAGAAAGCTTCTTTCCAGTTTCTATCTGAAGATATTTCCTTTTACACCATAGTCCTGAAAGTGCTCCCAAATATCCATTCGCGGATCCACCCATGACAGTGTTTCCAAGCTGTGAAATGTAGAGAAAGATTTATTTATGTCAGATGAATACACATATCTAAAAACAGTTTCAGAGAATGAGTTTCCTAGGTGCTGTATGAGAAGAGAGGTAGAACACTGTGAGTGGAATGCACACATCAGAAAGCAGCACCTCAGAAAGCCTCTCTCCAGTTTCTATCAGAACATATTTCCTTTTTCACTGTAAGCCTCAAAGTGTTCCCGAATATCCCTATGCACGCTAAACATAAACAGTGTTAGGAAACTGCTCAATGAAAAGCGAAGCTTAACTGGGCGAGTGGAATTCACACGACACAGAGAAGTTTCACAGGAAGGTTGCTTCTTGTTTTTATCTGAAGGTGTTTCCTTTTCAGCCTATTCTTTTTTTAAAAATTTATTTATTATTATTATACTTTAAGTTGTAGGGTACATGTGCATAACGTGCAGGTTTGTTACATATGTATACTTGTGCCTTGTTGGTCTGCTGCACCCATCAACTCGTCATTTACATCAGGTATAACTCCCAATGCAATCCCTCCCCCCTCCCCCCTCCCCCCAT
>NW_022167327.1:0-1285 GCF_008728515.1 Papio anubis | reverse complement strand
AAAGAAAATATCCTCCGATAAAAACTGGAAAGAAGCTTTCTGAGAAACTGCTTTGTGATGTGTGACTTCCACTCACAGAGTTACGTCTGTATTTCGTCGATCTCTTTGCTAGCCTTATATCTGTGGAATCTGAGAACAGATATTTCGGATCCCTTTGAAGACTATGGGGCCAAAGGAAATATCCTCCAATAACAAAGAGAAAGAAGCTCTCGGAGAATCTTCTTTGTGTTCTGTGTAATCATCTCACAGAGTTACAGCTTTCCCCTCCAGAAGCCTTTCGCTAAGACAGTTCTTGTGGATTTTGAAAAGGGATATTTGGAAGCCCCTCGAGGGCTATGGTGAAAAAGGAAGTATCCTCAGATGAAATCTGGAAAGAAGCTTTCTGAGAAACTGCTTAGTGTTCTGTGAATTCATCTCACAGAGTTACAGCTTTCCCCTCAAGAAGCCGCTCGCTAAGCTTGTTCTTGTGGAATTCGCAAAGTGATATTTGGAAGCCCATAGAGGGCTACGGTGAAAAAGAAAATATCCTCCAGAAAAACTGGAAAGAAGCTTTCTGAGAAACTGCTTTGTGATGTGTGACTTCCTCTCACAGACTTACATCTGTGTTTCGTGGATCTCTTTGCTAGCCTTATTTCTGTGGAATCTGAGAACAGATATTTCGGATCCCTTTGAAGACTGTAGGGCCAAAGGAAATATCCTCCGATAACACAGAGAAAGAAGCTTTCTGAGAAAGTTCTTTGTGTTCTGTGAAATCATCTCACAGAGTTACAGCTTTCCCCTCAAGAAGCCTTTCGCTAAGCCAGTTCTTGTGGAATTTGCAAAGGGTTATTTTGAAGCCCATAGAGGGCTATGGTGAAAAAGGAATTATCCTCAGATGAAATCTGGAAAGAAGTTTTCTGAGAAATTGCTTAGTGTTCCCTGAATTCATCTCACATATTACAGCTTTCCCCTCAAGAAGCCACTCGCTAAGCCTGTTCTTGTGGAATTTGCAAAGTGATATTTGGAAGCCCATCAAGGGCTATCGTGGAAAAGAAAATATCCTCTGAGAAAAACTGGAAAGAAGCTTTCTGAGAAACTGCTTTGTGATGTGTGACTTCCACTCACAGAGTTACATATGTATTTCGTGGATCTCTTTGCTAGGATTATTTCTGTGGAATCTGAGAACAGATATTTCAGATCCCTTGGAAGACTATGGGGCCAAAGGAAATATCCTCCGATAACAAAGGGAAAGAAGCTTTCTGAGGAACTTCTTTGTGTTCTGTGAGATGATTTCACAGAACACAAA
>NW_022167326.1:0-1286 GCF_008728515.1 Papio anubis | reverse complement strand
GATTACAGGCTTGAGCCACCGCGCCCGGCCATGTCTGTTCTTTTATCTCTGATCCCACTATGACCAGGAAATTAGAACTGCTGCCGCTGACCCAACAGGACAGCAGCATCTCACTTCCTATTTGTCAACCCCATTGGTGGTCTGTGCAACAAGAACCACCCATGAGCCCCTGTGCTACTAACAAAAGAGCTGGGTGGGAACTTCTGAGCTATGCAAAAGATTAAAATCTCAACTGCAAACAACTGTTTTGTTAAGTCTCCTTTTACTATCTGGTTTAGGTCAGCAGGTGGCTGCCTGTCCAGGGACCCAGTTCCTCCAAGTAGAATTCAAGTGTCACGTCCTAAGACCTTCTTGTTGACAAAAGGAATGTTGGTTTTTGAGGATAACCTGACATACACCCTCTCTTGGGGAATCTGATGAAGTTTGCCAAATTAAATGCAGAAATTATAAGATAATCCTTGAACGAATAAAAATCACTGCAAATATTAAACTCAACTTTGCAATTTTTTTTCTTTTTTTCTTTTTTGAGACGGAGTCTCCCTCTGTCGCCCAGGCTGGAGTGCTGTGGCACGACCTCAGCTCACGACAACCTCCACCTCCCAGGTTCAAGTGATTCTCCTGCCTCAGTCTCCCTAGTAGCTGGGATTACAGGCATGCGCCACCATGCCCTGCTAATTTTTTGTATTTTTAGTAGAGATGGGGGTTTCAGCATGTTGGCCAGGCTGGTCTTGAACTCCTGATCTCAGGTGATCCACCCTCCTCGGCCTCCCAAAGTGCTGGGATTGCATGCATGAGCCACTGTGCCTGGCCCATTTTGCGATTTTTGTAAAAATAAGTCTTAGAAATTGCCAGGCCCAGTGGCTCTCACCTGTAATCCCAGCACATTGGGAGGACAACGCAAGAGGATCACTTGAGCCCAGGAGTTCAAGACCATCCTGGGCAACATACTGAAACATCCATCTCTACAAAAAAAATTTAATTAGACAAGAGTGGCCGGGCTCAGTGGCTCATGCCTGTAACCCCAGCACTTTGGGAGGCTG
The DNA here is from genome assembly GCF_008728515.1 of Papio anubis. Lineage (NCBI taxonomy): Eukaryota > Metazoa > Chordata > Mammalia > Primates > Cercopithecidae > Papio > Papio anubis. The sequence goes on along the minus strand of NW_022167326.1, from coordinate 246 downwards.
AGGCGGAGGGATCACTTGTGGTCAGAAGTTCGAGACCAGCCTGGCCAACATGGTGAAACCCTGTCTCTACTAAAAATGCAAAAAATTAGCTGGACGTGGTGGCAGGCACCTGTGATCCCAGCTACTCAGGAGGCTGAGGCAAGAGAATTGCTTGAACTCGGGAGGTGGAGGTTACAGTGAGCCGAGATCGCGCCACAGTACTTCAACCTGGGCAACAGAGTGAGACTCCATCTCAAAAAAAAAAAA
>NW_022167325.1:0-1286 GCF_008728515.1 Papio anubis | reverse complement strand
ATGTTGGCCAGGCTGGTCTCAAACTCCTGACTTCATGATCTGCCTGCCTCGGCCTTCCAAAGTGCTGGGATTACAGGCGTGAGCTACCACGCCTGGCCTACTTGTTCTATAATTTTTTTTTTTTTTTTTTTTTTTTTTTGAGACGGAGTCTCGCTCTGTCGCCCAGGCTGGAGTGCAGTGGCCGGATCTCAGCTCACTGCAAGCTCCGCCTCCCGGGTTCACGCCATTCTCCGGCCTCAGCCTCCCGAGTAGCTGGGACTACAGGCGCCCGCCACCTCGTCCGGCTAGTTTTTTGTATTTCTTAATAGAGACGGGGTTTCACCGTGTTGGCCAGGATGGTCTCGATCTCCTGACCTCGTGATCCACCCGTCTCGGCCTCCCAAAGTGCTGGGATTACAGTTGTTCTATAATTTTAAACCAATGTCCAGCTCCTTTCATTCTGCTTACTGATTCTGAGGTTCATTATTCCTGTTGTGTGTATCTGTAATTGCTTTTTTAATTGCTGGGTAGTAACACATTTGTGGATATACCCCCATGTGTTTATTCATTCACCTCTTGCTGGATATGGGAATCATGTACAGTTTGGGGATGTTGTGACCATACCTGCTATGAACATTTGCATACACATGTATACAGCAGACTTTTTTTATTTCTTTCAAGTAAATAGGAATGAAATCAATGGGTTGTATGGTAAGTGTATCTTCAACTGTTTTTGATGCTATATTCCCTCTAGGAAGGCAGCAGAATTCCAGTGACTCCAAACAGTGACTAGCACTTGATATTGTCAGTCTTTTTAATTATAATCATTCAACTGGTATGTGGTAGTACCTCATATTGGGTTTAATTTTCATTTCCCTGATGACCGATGATGTTTAGCAACTTTTCATGTGCTTATTGACCACTGATAAATCTTCTTTTGTGAAGTGTCTGTTCAAGCCTTTGGCCCCTTTTTAAAATTGGATCGTTTGCCTTATTATTACATTATAAGGATTCTTTATGTATTCTGGATACAACTCCTTTGCCAGATGCATGTACTGTGAATATCTTATCCTCATTTTTTCTTATTCCCACTCCTAACTGGGCTCCTGTCCTCACCACTGCCTAAAGCTACTCTCATGGATACTATCAATGACCTTCTCACCACCAAACCCACTGGCTACTTCGCATTCCTCTTGCTGCTCCACTTAAAGGCAGCATCTGAAACCAGGGAGCCCTTGGCTTTCAGGGCACACTGCTCCTGTCCTCCTACTCCCTTGTGGGCCCCTTTTGCTCCATCTCCTTCGCTG
>NW_022167324.1:0-1286 GCF_008728515.1 Papio anubis | reverse complement strand
CTGACAAGGGATGTAAAGGACCTCTTCAAGGAGAACTACAAACCACTGCTCAGTGAAATAAAAGAGGACATAAACAAATGGAAGAACATGCCATGCTCATGGATAGGAAGAATCAATATCGTGAAAATGGCCATACTGCCCAAGGTAATTTATAGATTCAATGCCATCCCCATTAAGCTACCAATGACTTCCTTCACAGAATTGGAAAAAACTTCTTTAAAGTTCATATAGAACCAAAAAAGACCCCAGATTGCCAAGACAATCCTAAGCCAAAAGAACAAAGCTGGAGGCATCACAGTACCTGACTTCAAACTATACTACAAGGCTACAGTAACCAAAACAGCATGGTACTGGTACCAAAACAGAGATATGGACCAATGGAACAGAACAGAGCCCTCAGAAATAATACCACACATCTACAGCCATCTGATCTTTGACAAACCTGACAAAAACAAGAAATGGGGAAAGGATTCCCTATTTAATAAACTGTGCTGGGAAAATTGACTAGCCATAAGCAGAAAGCTGAAACTGGATCCTTTCCTTACTCCTTATATGAAAATTCATTCAAGATGGATTAGAGACTTAAATGTTAGACCTACTACCATAAAAACCCTAGAAGAAATCCTAGGTAATACCATTCAGGACATAGGCATGGGCAAGGACTTCATGTCTAAAACACCAAAAGCAATGGCAACAAAAGCCAAAATTGACAAATGGGATCTAATTAAACTAAAGAGCTTCTTCACAGCAAAGGAAACCACCGTCAGAGTGAACAGGCAACCTATAGAATGGGAGACAATTTTTGCAATCTACTCATCTGACAAAGGGCTAATATCCACAACCTATAAAAGACTCAATCAATTTTACAAGAAAAAAATAAACAACCCCATCAAAAAGTGGGCAAAAGATATGAACAGACACTTCTCAAAAGAAGACATGCATACAGCCAACAGGCACATGAAAAAATGCTCATCATCACTCGTCATCAGAGAAATGCAAATCAAAACCACAATGAAATACCATCTCACACCAGTTGGAATGGCAGTCATTAAAAAATCAGGAAACAACAGGTGCTGGAGAGGATGTGGAGAAATAGGAACACTTCTACACTGTTGGTGGGACTGTAAACTAGTTCAACCATTGTGGAAAACAGTGTGGCGATTCCTCAAGGATTTAGAACTAGAAATACCATTTGACCCAGCCATCCCATTACTGGGGATATACCCAAAGGATTATAAGTCATGCTACTGTAAAGACACATGCACACATATGTTTATTGCAGCACT
>NW_022167323.1:0-1286 GCF_008728515.1 Papio anubis | reverse complement strand
CTAGCCAATTTTCCCAGCACCATTTATTAAATAGGGAATCCTTTCCCCATTTCTGGTTTTTGTCAGGTTTGTCAAAGATCAGATGGCTGTAGATGTGTGGTATTATTTCCGAGGGCTCTGTTCTGTTCCATTGGTCTGTATCTCTGTTTTGGTACCAGTACCCTGCTGTTTTGGTTACTGTAGCCTTGTAGTATAGTTTGAAGTCGGGTAGCGTGATGCCTCCATCTTTGTTCTTTTGGCTTAGGATTGTCTTGGCAATGTGGGGTCTTTTTTGGTTCCATATGAGCTTTAAAGTAGTTTTTTCCAATTCTGTGAAGAAAGTCATTGGTAGCTTAATGGGGATGGCATTGAATCTATAAATTACCTTGGGCAGTTTCACAATATTGATTCTTCCTATCCATGAGCATGGTATGTTCTTCCATTTGTTTGTGTACTCTTTTATTTCACTGTGCAGTGGTTTGTAGTTCTCCTTGAAGAAGTCCTTACATCCCTTGTAAGTTGGATTCCTAGGTATTTTATTCTCTTTGAAGCTATTGCGAATTGGAGTTCATTCATGATTTGGCTCTCTGTTACTGGTGTATAAGAATGCTTGTGATATTTGCACATTGATTTTGTATCCTGAGACTCTGCTGAAGTTGCTTATCAGCTTAAAGAGATTTTGGGCTGAAAACAATGGGGTTTTCTAAATATACAATCATGTCATTTGCAAACAAGGACAATTTGACTCCTTCTTTTCCTAACTGAATACCTTGATTTCTTTCTCTTGCCTGATTGCCCTAGCCAGAATTTCCAACACTATGTTGAATAGGAGTGGTGAGAGAGGGCATCCCTGTCTTGTGCCAGTTTTCAAAGGGAATGCTTCCAGTTTTTGCCCATTCAGTATGATATTGGCTGTGGGTTTGTCATAAATAGCTCTTATTATTTTGAGAAACGTTCCATTAATACCGAATTTATTGAGAGTTTTTAGCATGAAGGGCTGCTGAATTTTGTCAAAGGCCTTTTCTGCACTCTATTGAGATAATCATGTGGTTTTTGTCTTTGGTTCTGTTTATATGCTGGATTACGTTTATTGATTTGCGTATATTGAACCAGCCTTGCATCCCAGGGATGAAGCCCACTTGATCATGGTGGATAAGCTTTTTGATGTGCTGCTGGATTCGGTTTGCCAGTATTTTATTGAAGATTTTTACATCGATGTTCATCAGGGATATTGGCCTAAAATTCTCTTTTTTTGTTGTATCTCTGCCAGGCTTTGGTATCAGGATGATGTTGGCCTCATAAAATGA
>NW_022167322.1:0-1286 GCF_008728515.1 Papio anubis | reverse complement strand
CTAGCCAATTTTCCCAGCACCATTTATTAAATAGGGAATCCTTTCCCCATTTCTGGTTTTTGTCAGGTTTGTCAAAGATCAGATGGCTGTAGATGTGTGGTATTATTTCCGAGGGCTCTGTTCTGTTCCATTGGTCTGTATCTCTGTTTTGGTACCAGTACCCTGCTGTTTTGGTTACTGTAGCCTTGTAGTATAGTTTGAAGTCGGGTAGCGTGATGCCTCCATCTTTGTTCTTTTGGCTTAGGATTGTCTTGGCAATGTGGGGTCTTTTTTGGTTCCATATGAGCTTTAAAGTAGTTTTTTCCAATTCTGTGAAGAAAGTCATTGGTAGCTTAATGGGGATGGCATTGAATCTATAAATTACCTTGGGCAGTTTCACAATATTGATTCTTCCTATCCATGAGCATGGTATGTTCTTCCATTTGTTTGTGTACTCTTTTATTTCACTGTGCAGTGGTTTGTAGTTCTCCTTGAAGAAGTCCTTACATCCCTTGTAAGTTGGATTCCTAGGTATTTTATTCTCTTTGAAGCTATTGCGAATTGGAGTTCATTCATGATTTGGCTCTCTGTTACTGGTGTATAAGAATGCTTGTGATATTTGCACATTGATTTTGTATCCTGAGACTCTGCTGAAGTTGCTTATCAGCTTAAAGAGATTTTGGGCTGAAAACAATGGGGTTTTCTAAATATACAATCATGTCATTTGCAAACAAGGACAATTTGACTCCTTCTTTTCCTAACTGAATACCTTGATTTCTTTCTCTTGCCTGATTGCCCTAGCCAGAATTTCCAACACTATGTTGAATAGGAGTGGTGAGAGAGGGCATCCCTGTCTTGTGCCAGTTTTCAAAGGGAATGCTTCCAGTTTTTGCCCATTCAGTATGATATTGGCTGTGGGTTTGTCATAAATAGCTCTTATTATTTTGAGAAACGTTCCATTAATACCGAATTTATTGAGAGTTTTTAGCATGAAGGGCTGCTGAATTTTGTCAAAGGCCTTTTCTGCACTCTATTGAGATAATCATGTGGTTTTTGTCTTTGGTTCTGTTTATATGCTGGATTACGTTTATTGATTTGCATATATTGAACCAGCCTTGCATCCCAGGGATGAAGCCCACTTGATCATGGTGGATAAGCTTTTTGATGTGCTGCTGGATTCGGTTTGCCAGTATTTTATTGAAGATTTTTACATCGATGTTCATCAGGGATATTGGCCTAAAATTCTCTTTTTTTGTTGTATCTCTGCCAGGCTTTGGTATCAGGATGATGTTGGCCTCATAAAATGA
>NW_022167321.1:0-1286 GCF_008728515.1 Papio anubis | reverse complement strand
TGGCACAGGTGTGCCAGGATGACCTCCGCTGACATTTCTGCCCTGCTTGTGTTCTCTTTGCCTTGCCCCTACTCCTATCCCCTGCCACCCAGGAGTTGCTTCCTCAGAGCCCCAGGGCTGTGTCCCCCTGGCTGAGGCAGCCCTGTGCCCATGGCCCCGGAACTCACTGGGTTCAGGTAGGGAGCCTGGGAACCGCTGAAGGCCATCTCTCCACCGCCTCTGTGGCCACCGCTGCCTTTCACACCTGCCAGGAAGTCCTTTGCAGTGGGAATGACTTGATGCAGAAATAGAAACCAAAGCAACTTGGCTGTTATTCAACAGGGAGGAGCCAGCAGCAAGAGGAAGCGGGTCCAGAGAGAGAAAGGTAGGGTGCTGGGTGAACTGCAGTGATGCTCACAGAGGGAAGTGGGCACTCCCAGTCCCAGTGACCTTTCCCTCCTCCCTCTCCTGTGCTCAACCCGAGCCTGAAGCATATTTGGTTCATAGAGGTCTACAATGCTTGACCGCACTGACATGACAGCGAGTTGCCAGATGGCACTGCCCAGAAGTATGTGGGTGTGTGTCCTAAGCACGCTTGGCCACGGAGTCCAGAAAATAATGGGGCTGGGCGTTGCCTGTGCACGGGGTGCTGGTGGGGAAGGGCGGCTTCAACCCATTTTACATATAGAGAAGCTGAGGCTCAGAGTCTAAAAGGCATGCCCCAGGTCGCACAGCTAATTCGTGGTAGCCTGAGCTATATGAAGATTCTCAGACTCTTCAAAAAGTGTTTCTCCTCTTTACATTTATATTATTCACGTAAAAACATAATTACGTGGAGGGGAATATTTTGCAAGAAAAACACCATAATGAAGATTTTTATTCTAGAGTATGGGGTGCCCAGGAGCTTCTGATCCTCCCTCTCAGTGAATCTCTCTTTCTTCTCCTGCTCTTCTCTATCTTTATTTTCTGCGCTTTAGGATGGGGAGAGAAGTCTTGGACATAATAGAACATTTCAAGTGACATGGGGCTGGAAAGGGACATATGGCATGAACTGCCATTATTTGGCTTCAGCACCTAATTGGGGGAAATAATTGGCCGAAACAGAGAATAACAGGATAGGCTGCAGAGGGGGGAGGGAGCCATGAAATAAATTGACCTGAAGTTGACCAGGTCCCAGTGATGTGCCGGCGAGAAGGCCCAGAACTCAAGCTGGGGCTGGGCGGGTAAGGGCTGTACAGGTTCAAGGGGATGGCAGGTGCCCCAGGGCCATACGTGAGTCTGCACCTCCCTTCCTTCCTGTGCTCTGC
>NW_022167320.1:0-41323 GCF_008728515.1 Papio anubis | reverse complement strand
AAGTTAAGTTTTGCCCAAAGTCACAGAGCAAGTAAGTTGTAAGTAAATCTTCATACCTATTGATTCAAAAGCAATCTGAGAGGAATTGATTGGGCAACCACACAGCCTACAAAGGGATGGGCTTTGGCATCAAACTGCCTGAGGGTACTTTCTTATTTGTAAACTGGGAGTAACTATATCACCTACTTCATTGAGCCGTTGTATATCACCTACTTCATTGAGCCGTTGTCTGTATTCAATGACAAAAGGCCCCTTGAGGCTTCACCTAGTGTCTGGAAAGCAGTAAGTGCTCAGTAAATTTTAGCTGCTACTATTACTAACAACATGTGAGGGATGATTAGGAAATGCCAGCACCACGGAACATTCTGGTTGACTGAACCAGAATATGTGACCTCAAAGCATGCATGCAAAGATCTGACTTGAGCCGGGTGTGGTGGGGCACACATGCAGTCCCAGCTACTCCGGAGGCTGAGGCGGGAGAATTGCTTGAACCCAGGAGTTCAAGACCAGCCTGGGCCACACAGCAAGACGCCATCTCTACAGAATAAAAATAAAAACATGAGCTGGGTGTGGTGGCGTGCACCTATCGTCCCAGCTACTCAGGAGGCTGAGGCAGGAGGATCACTTGAGCCCAGGAGGTCGAGGCTGCAGTGAGCTGTGATGGCCCCACTGCACTCCAGCCTGGGTGTCAGAGCAAAACCTTCACTCTAAAAAATAAAAAGTAAACTGGTCTGGGGCTGTTCTCAGTGATGAGGCTCTGGACCCATAACTTCTAGGGCTGGGAGGAGTTTGGAAATCTCTTCTGTGCAGTCAGCACGGGTCAATGAGGGAGGCTCAGGCCAAGACCCACTTCCAGCAGAGACTCCACCTTCAGCTGTTTACTATATTAGCGGTCTACAGGAGCACTGATTTGAGGAAAGGATTCTGCTAAGAAGAACACAGAAAGGAAGGGACAGAAGAAGAAAAGGAGTTTTAGAACCATCGAGAGCACAGCCCCCTCCTTTTACAGATGTGGATTTGAGGCCCAGAGAAGTTCGGTGAGATCTGCCCCTGAGTTCCACAGCCAGGGAGTTCTCTGCAGGGCCAAGATTAGAATCAGGCCTCCTCACTCCCTGCAAGGCCTGTCCACTACACTGGCTGCTTCAAATCCAACGTTGCCTCCAGGGGGCGCTATACCCCTTGCATTGTATGTGCATGGCACCTCCCTGGGGCCCTGCACCTCCAGAATCTTAGCAATTAGATAGTTCATAGCCCCAGCGCCATGAAGAAAGATTACAGCTACAACAAGCATGTCTTATGTGTGTACTGTGCCTTACAGACGTGGGCAGAATTTCTCTGTGTGGGCTGGATAGTTAATATTTAGGCTCTACACATCACACCATCTCTGTTGCATAGCCTCAACTCTGACATGGAGGAACAAAAGCAGCTATAGGCAGTAAGTAAACCAAACAGCCTGGCTGCATTCCAATAAAACTTTATTTATGGATGCCAAGATTTGAATTTCATATAATGTTCACATGTCACAAAAATAGCCATCTTTTTATTTTTTCAAACTTTTTTTTTTTTTTTTTTTTTTTTTGAGGCAGAGTCTCCCTCTGCTCCCTCTTTTGCCTAGGGTGGAGTGCAGTGGCGGAGTAGCTCACTGTAACCTCGAATTTCTGGCCTCAAGCAATCCTCCTGCCTCAGCTTCCTAAAGCACTGGGATTACAGGCCACCATGCCTGTCCTTTTTTTTTTTTTCCGACAATTTAAAAATATAGGCCGGGCGCAGTGGTTCGTGCCTGTAATCTCAGCAGTTTGAGAGGCCAAGGAGGGCGGATCACTGGAGGTCAGGAGTTCGAGACCAGCCTGGCCAAAATGGCAAAACCTAAAAACACAAAAAGTTAGCTGGGCATGGTGGCAGGCACCTGTAATTCCAGCTACTCAGGAGGCTGAGACATGAGAATCACTAGAACCTGGGAGGCAGAGGCTGCAGTGAGCCAAGATTGCACCATTGTACTCCAGTATGGTGACAGAGCCAGAATCCATCTCAAAAAAAAAAAAAGTAAAAAGCATTCTTAGTTCGTGGGCTGTACGAAAACAAGCAGCAGGCCACATGTTCCCGTGACCATCATTTGCTGCCACCTGGTTCATATGATTCATTGGTATTTTTGCCTCTCTTGAGCTTTGCAAGAGTTATAAAAGCTGATAAGGGAAGTATCAGATCTACTTCTTAGAAACAGAAATGGACCAAAATCCAGAGGTTAATTTTATACTGTATTGCCCAAACTCTAAAGCTTCTCTGCCTCTCTAGAGAAGCCACAAAGTCCCCTAAAGACCCTAGAAAAAGCCAGTTTTTAAATAACCTTCTGATAGAGGCTGTCTATAACCCAAGTGGATCTTGCAGATTAGGGTCACCTGGGGTCATTCCAGGGTTCGTTCTAGTCCAAGCATAAGTCCCCATGATGCCCCTATAGCAAAATGGAACCAGCGTGGGTTCCAGAACACATGGGCCGAAGTCACATGACTATCTCTTCCAGGGGTGCAATTCTCATTTCTACATGTGAAATTGATCACCCACATGCTCCCATACATGCCCAACCAAAAACAAATCAAAGTGTTAAATGTATGAGTTTATAGCACTGCCCTAGTCAGTAGAAGAACAAAATAATTCTAAGTCCCTGCAGGAGCTGGATTTGGGACAGAGAGCAATGAATGGGGAGAAAGATTCTAGGCATGCCAGCCCGGAGAGATACAAAAGGCAGATAGGAAGGTGGGAGGTTGTATTGAGGCAACTGAAAAAGACAGTGAGCGAGAATGTGTGGATGGTGAACAGCGTTCCCCTAGAGTCAAGAAAGAGCCAAGACTTCACGTAAGGGGCCTTGTAGGTATTTTTTGTTTTTCTTTTTCCTTTTTTTTTTTTTTTTTTTTTTTGAGATGGAGTCTCACTCTGTTGCCCAGGCTGGAGTGCAGTGGTGCGATCTCAGCTCACTGTGACCTCTACCTCCCGGGTTCAAATGATTCTCCTGACTCAGCCTCCCGAGTAGGTGGGATTACAGGCACACACCACCGCGCATGGTTAATTGTTATATTTTTAGTAGAGACGGGGTCTCACCACGTTGGCCAGGCTGGTCTCAAACTCCTGACCTCAGGTGATCTGCCCACGTCAGCTTCCCAAAGTGCTGGGATTACAGGCGTGAGCCACCTCACCCAGCCAAGCATTGTAGATTTTTTAAGGTGAGAAGTAACATGAAGAAATGCATTTTAATCTGATGATGTTGTATAGGATGGTAGAGGAACAGGCAGAAATGTTCAAATATTCAGAAGACTGTTAGAGTATTCCAGAGGTGAGATAAAGGAGGCCCAACCCACAGAGTCATGGCAGAGGTCAAGCACAAATGCTCTTCCAAAGGAAGGACAAAACGGCCTGGGATTCACCAGACCTGGAGGCCTGAGCTGTCAACAGGGACTCCAATGAATCCAGCCTGAGTGATTGGACTATTTCCTCCTTTTATGAATAATCAGTTTTTCTGCACTGACTCTAATTAGTTTAAATACAGTGAGCCTCCAGCACAAAATCCCAAATACTCAGGTCCAGTGCAAGCCCTTGTTTTTTGGTTTTGCAGGGTTTTTGTGTGTGTGTGTTTAGAGAGAAGGGATCTTGCTATATTGCCCAGGCTGGTCTCAAACTCCTGGCCTCAAGTAATCCTCCTGCCTCAGCCTCCCGACTCGCTGGGATTACAGGTATGCACCACCACTCTCAGCTGCTTGTCTTTTATTTTCTTTCTTTCTTTTTTTTTAATTAATAGACATTTTTAGGGCCGTGTTAGGTTCACATGAAATGGGGTAAATGTGCAGTTCCCACACAGCTCCTCCCCAAACACACATTCATCTTCCCCACCATCCACATCCTGACATCCCACACTAGCGTGGGATATTTGTTACCTACATAAACCTACATGAACATATCACGATCACTCGAAGTCTATAGCTTACTTTGGGGGTTCTGTGTTGTGCATTCTATGGATTTGGAAAAATGCATAATGATGCACATCCCCCATATAAAGGAACCTACAGGATTTCACTGCCCTAAAAGTCTTCTGTGCTCCCCCTTCTCATCCCTCCCTCCCTTCAAGCCCCTAGTCACCAACAGTGTTCTTACACTATCCATAGTTTTGCCTTTTCCAGAATGTCATGTAACTTTTCTGTTTGAAAAATAAATTACTTTCTTTTTAAGTAATACACGTGAGGGTACAACAAACAAAAGATACAATTGTTTTAAAAGTCTCCCTCCTTCTGTCCCACAGCCATTCTTCCAGCCTACCAACCTCTTCACATTCCTATAGATGCAAGTGTGGGATTTGTGTGTATGTGAGAGTTTTGAAGGGAGAGGTTGAAAATGAGGTGCTAGCAAGACAGTTAGCTAAAGAGATCAGTAAACATCTGCAACAATGGAAGAGGAATTCCAGTGACAGGTCAGACCTGAATATGTAGATTTAGGAGCCTCTGCCCAGCCGGTGACTACTGTGAATGGATGAGCTCTCTGCGGGGGTAGAGAGCAGCAATCCAGGCCTTGGGGAATTCCTTCATTACAAATATTTATTAGTACCTACAATGCAAGAGGCTCCGTAGGGTGCACAAACCTAAGAAAGGTGCAAACAAACAAAACAGAGGTTTGGTCAAGGAGGCAAGAGGGAGGGACAGCTACCATGGTGTCAGGGAATGATGCCAAGGAAAGGCCCACAGGAAGGAGGAAGTCATACCTTTGCCAGCAGATCAAGAAGTGAAGGCCAAAGGGGGGCATTTGGAGAGGAGGGAAGAATAAGAAGAAGCAAAAAGAAGCATTGATGAGAGAAAATTCAGCTGGAGCCTGAGGAACAAAGCCATATATTGAATTAATAGGGACTGTGCAGTGAGGAACTAGAGGCTGAAGAAAGACCATTTTACAACAGGTCATATTGTCAGAGGCGTGTGAACCTCTGAGCAACTCCATGTTGACTAGGAGCTGGGGAAAATGAGGCTGAGACCTACTGAGCTGCATTCCCAGACGGTTAAGGCATTCTAAGTCACAAGATGAGATAGGAGGTCAGCACAAGATACAGGTCATAAAGATCTTGCTGATTAAAAAAAGGTTGCAATAGGCAGGGCGCGGTGGCTCACGCCTGTAATCCCAGCATTTTGGGAGGCCAAGGCAGGCAGATCACCTGAGGTCAACAGTTCGAGACCAGCCTGGCCAACATGATGAAATCCTGTCTCTACTGAAAACACACACACACACACACAAAAAAGCCAGGTGCGGTGGCATGCACCTGTAGGCCCAGCTACTCGGGAGGCTGAGGCAGAGGAATAGCTTGAACCCAGGAGGCAGAGGTTGCAGTGAGCAGAGATCATGCCACTGCACTCTAGCCTGGGTGACAGGGCGAGACTCTGTCTCAAAAAAAAAAAAAAAAAAATTGCAGTAAAGAAGCCGGCTAAAACCTACCAGAACCAAAATGGCAACAAGAGTGACCTCTGGTTGTCCACACTGCTACATTCTCATTAGTGCCATGACAGTTTACAAATAAATGCCATGGCAACAACAGGAAGTTACCCTATATGGTCTAAAAAGGGAAGGCATGAATAATCCACCCCTTGTTTAGCATATCATCAAGAAATAACCATAAAAATGGACAACCAGCAGCCCTTGGGGCTGCTCTGTCTACGAAGTAGTCATTCTTTTTTTCATTTACTTTCCTAATAAACTTGCTTTCACTTTACAGCCTCGCCCTGAATTCTTTGTTGCGTGAGATCCAAGAACTCCCTTTTGGGGTCTGGATCTGGACCCCTTCCCTGTAACTTTGGAGTCTGGGGTATTCCAAAATTCAGATGATTTTTGGTTTTAGAAAGGTTATCGAGTACATATATTCTATTATATTCCATGTAACACACCCAGCAGTGTCTGGGACAAGACCCTTCAATCAAACCCATTAATATTTCTGCAGCAAATCATATGAATATTCATACCAAGTGGGATAGGTAAAGACTATAACATTTCAGCTCCTCCTTAAGAAAATCTTTTGGGTTTTCAGAGCTTCTGAGACTTCAGAACAGATAAGGGACCTGAGCTGTATTTCTTTTCAGCTCTTAGGTAGGGCAGCATAGGTTTAATTTTAGGTCTTAGACTGCAACAAATAGTGAAGGTCCTCCACTGGACTCTAAGTGGCTTGGCCAGCTGGGCACAGTGGCGCATGCCTGTAATCCCAGCACTTTGGGAGGCCCAGGTGGGTGGATCACTTGAGGTCTGGAGTTCGAGACCAGCCTGGTCAACATAGCAAAACCTCATCTGTACTAAAAAAAAAAAAAAAAAAATGAGCCAGGTGTGGTGGCTCACACCTGTAGTCCCAGCTACTCAGGAAGCTGAAGCAGGAGAATCTGTAGAACCCGGGAAGCAGAGGTTGCAGTGAGCCAAGATTGCACCACTGCACTACAGCCTGGGTGACAGAGCAAGACTCCGTCTCCAAAAAATGAAGTGGCTTGAAGACAGAATTCAAGTCTGACAATATTTCCCTGGCACATAGTGCATGTCCACTAATTTCAGCTGCACTAAGCTTTTGTTCCTTCTAATCATTACAATGCTCAGGCCTGGTCACTGTCCCAACTTGACTCTTCTGTAGCCCACCCTCCTAGCCCATGTCAGCCCAAGCTCCAGAATTACTCCTCCATTGATATGCAGCAAGCACATCCTATTTCTCTTCTTAAATCCAAACTCAATAGCCATCTGTTTGTTCTGGTATTCTAGCACTAATTGCCATTCCTGATTTTGTTTGATATGTTTGACCTGGTATTTTAGAACTAACTCTTAATTGTGTTTTTATTTAATATGGATAGCACATATAAAGGAAGAGCATAAGGAGTGCTATATAAATGCAAATTTTATTGTATTTCACTCCAGACCTCAGAGACTCGCCAAACTTGGTTCTACTCTGAAGAAGTTTTCCCCTAAAGGGGTTAGGGAGGTTTCCTCACTCTCCCTTGCACAGCTTCCTCAAAGCTGGACTAATGAGACGAAAACCCATCACATTCAAGCCAACTGGTCTACTGAGTTTTGCATCAAATTTAACAAATTTCACACTAGATCATGATTTTTCAAATCCTGTTTTTGTGAACTGGTTGTGCATTTTCTATGGAAAAGCACCATTCACAGGGTATTCACAGGTTGGTTTGTGTCTGTAATCCCAGCTACTTGGAAGACTGAGGCAGGAGGATCATTTGAGCCCAGGAATTTGAGGCTACAGAGCTATCATGGTACCACTGCACTCCATCCTGAGTGACAGAGCAAAACCCCATCTCTATAAAATAAAAAAATAAGAAAAGCACCATCTTAACTGGGTCACTATGACATTGTTTAAAGTTTAAATTTGCATTGCGGAAAGGACTATTTTAATTTTCTGTTTTTTGAAGGACAGATTCATGGTTACAGAAGTGTGCCATTATCGAGTGGATCCTTGGTGCAGCTTGTAAGGTTTGTGAAAGAAAAATAAATCTGGGGGCCTGCAAATCACTAAGCTAAAGGGAAAAGTTAAGCTGGGAGCTGCTTAGCGTAAATGTCCCTCCTATTCTATTCAAAGTCACCCCTCTGCTCACTGAGATAGACGCATATCTGATGTCTCCCTTGGAAAGGCTAATCAGAAACTCAAAAGAATGCAACCATTCCTCTCTCACCTACCTGGAAGACCCTCCCCATCTTCCTGCCTTTGCTTCAAGTTGTCCCGCCTTTCCAGACCAAATCAGAGTGCTTCTTACATATGTTGATTGATGGCTAACATCTCCCCAAGATATATAAAACTAAACTATGCCCCAACCACCTTGGGCATGTGTCGCCAGGACTTCCTGAGGCTGTGCCATGGGCATGTGCTCAACCTTGACAAAATAAACTTTCTAAATTAACTGAGACCTGTCTCGAATTTTCGGACTGCACAGGCTCCACTAAAATTTTTCAAGATAAGCTGTTCTACTTCCAGGAAGTATCTAAAGTCATTATTATAATGAGATTTCAGATCCTGTAAGAATCAAGTAAGGCATCAATCACTACAGCAAAGGAGTCACTCTTGCGACTGATGAATCATCCCGTTTAGAGGCCACTGAGTCGCCATGCCATGCTTAGCTCCTGTGCTCTGAACAGCCACTCTGGACCCCACACCCTGTGACAGTTTAGTGCGTCCGCTGTCCAGGGTCTTAATTTTGAACTTCTCGCCCTGACCCATTCCTCGGGCCACATTCCATGCAGGGCTCAGGCCTTCTGGCTTTTTACATCACTGCTCATTCTTCCATCTCTGCTTCTCTGCCTCTCTTTAGACTTGGCCTTCAGATTCTCTTCCTCACTATGACCTTGGCTCTTTCTCAGCCTATCTATGACTGGATGAATGAATGGATTTTATTTTCTATTTTCTCTTAGTCACTGATTTCATCTTATTGTGTTCTTGAAACAGTCTAATAGGTTATACATGACTGCAATGTGAACAGCATATTTGGTTTTCATCACTGGAGACAGAAAATACTTGCCATTTCAGGAATCTTTTTATCTTTAATGATTTATTTAATAACATTCTTTGTAGCCCAGAGCTGGTCTTGGAAAATTACTAGCATTCTCCATTTGTGGAGCACAGCCAGGCCAATGAAATGCTACCAACATGATTATGAAGTCTCCATTGATGTCCTATCTGAAGAGAATTGCCATATTAAGAAAGATGTTCTGTTACTGTACATGTTATCTTGCGTGTATCACCATGAGGTTGACATGCCTCTACTCCTGTTTTTGGCCTTTAGCAGACTGGATTCAGACTACAGCTATAAAGATTGTAGAAATCATACATGAACAGAAAATTCAACCTTTGTTCACACCAGGGTGGAGATGGCAGCAGTGACAAGTGTGACCAACAAAGGGCGGTGGGGAGGCAGAGGGTACAGACCAGAGGATTATTCGAAAAGGTCAAGATCCAAGTAATTAGGATGAGAATCTGAGCAGAATTTCCTAAGAAGAACCAAGGCTGGTTAAGCGTTCCAGAAGCTGAAAAGCCACAACCAGAAGCAACCATTAACAGAGAAGCAAGTACTGGCATCCAGGAAATCACAAAGACCAGGAGGTCAGCGGCAGCACCAGGTCAAGGGAAAGAATCCAGGAAGTCATGAGAACTCTCTTAAAAGAAGTGGAAGCTAAGAGCCTTGGTCAAGAGCCAAAGGGTTAGGCTGGGCTCAGTGGTTCACACCTGTGATCCCAGAATTTTGGGAGGCCGAGGCAGGTGGATCACTTGAGGTCAGGAGTCCGGGACCAGCCTGGGAAACATGGTCAAACCCCATCTGTACCAAAAATACAAAAACTAGCCAGGCAGGGTGGCATGTACCTATAGTCCTAGCTACTTGGGAGGCTGAGGCAAAAGAATAACCAAAGCCCAGGAGGTGGAGGTTGCGGTGAACCAAGATTCCACCACTGCTCCTCAGCTTGGGTGACAGAGTGAGACTCCGTGGAAAAGAAAAAGAGTCAAAGGGTTGAAAATATGTTCAACTCTACATACAATAAGAGAAATGCAAGTAAAATTAAAATTATTATGGGAGACCATTGCAAGTACTCATTAAAAATCTAATCAAGCCCCTATAATCCAGATATATCATTTCACAGGAAATACAGGAGATAGAAGAAATGTTAAATGTTAGTACATACTGAATCAGCAAAATTAAGACTGAAAATAAATCTAGAAGACAAGTAACGATACTCTCTCAACAACAAAAAAAAATTGCAAAGAAAATAGAAGAGATGGAAAAAGGGTACAACTATCAACCAATTGCAATGTATAGACCGTATTGGATTCCAGTTCAAAAAACTGTAAGAAAATAAAAATTATGAAAGCATCTCTGAAAAAAAATAGGCAGAACATATGTTCATATCCATATACTATGTGAGTTATTCCAGGCAAGCTATTAATCTCTCTGTCTTAATTTTCTCATCTGAAAAGCAATGAATAATGCAATGTATCCCCATAGGATTGTGAGAATTAACAGATAATGCATATAAATGCTTAGCCAAGTACCTGGTACCTAGAAACCATTAAACAAATGGTAATCATTATGACACCAGTAATCAAAGGAGTGAAGTAATAACAAGACATGAAAATCATTGCCGCCAGCCGGGCATGGTGGCTAACACCTGTAATCCCAGCACTTTGGAAGGCCAAGGTGGGCGGATCGCTAGGCCAGGAGTTCGAGACCAGCCTGGCCAACATAATGAAACCCTGTCTCTACTAAAAATACAAAAATTAGCCAGGCGTGGTGCCAGGCACCTGTAGTCCCAGCTACTTGGGAGGCTGAGGCAGGAGAATCACTTGAACCCAGGAGTCGGATGTTGCAGTGAGCCAAGATCATGCCACTGCATTCCAGCTTGCGTGACACAGTGAGCCTGTGTCTCAAAAAAAAGAAAAAGAAAATTATTGCCATCTGACATATATCTATAGAGAGAGAGAGAGAGAGATTTTTTTTTTTTTTTTTTTTTTGAGATGGAATCTTGTTCTGTCGCCCAGGCTGGAGTGTAGTGGCACAATCTCAGCTTACTGCAATCTCTGCCTCAGCCTCCCGAGTAGCTGGGATTACAGATGCCGGCAACCAGGTCTGGTTAATTTTTGTATTTTTTAGTAGTGACAGGGTTTCCCATCTTGGCCAGTCTTGAACTCCTGACCTCGTGATCCACCCGCCTCAGCCTCCCAAAGTTCTGGGATTACAGGCGTGAGCCACTGTGCCTGGCCCTTTGTATATTTTATGATAGGGCAGGAATCAGGACTTAAGCCCGGTTGTTCCTGAACTGGAAAGAATGAGCAGGAACATAATTGCACCTGATTGAATGAGGGCCTTGTAGCTACAAGGGAATCCTGACACCAGCTGGGTATGAGAGGAGCAACTCAGTATTCACGGAGATCATGAAGGACTGTCCAGAAGACAAGCATGCAGCTCATTGCTCAGCTAAATGGTCTCCATTTGATGTCAATTTCAGCCCAAACCAGCAGCAATAGGACTGCAGTGCCTTGTGTCCTCAAATTTGTTTTTCTAAAATATTCTTTGGAATTGTGCCCTTGGCTCACTTAGACAGTTGCTTAACAGCAACTATATGAAACTGGCTACTGAAAATGTAACGCCGTGGGCTTTGTCCCTTACTCTACATAATGCCCCCTTTCTCAGGGCCTTTAGGAGATTATCACAGCCACAATGTCAGGACTTCTCCAGAGCACCCAGTGTGTGTTAATCTCATGGAAGTAAGCCTCATCTTACTCTTTGCTTTGAGCTTTAGGAAACTCTTAACTAAATTTGGGCTCCTTTGAATGATGATACAGAGCCTTCAATTATGCAGTTCACTGAAAATATATTTTCCTTAGTTTAATTTTAATATTCTGAGGCTAGACGGTGGGTCAGAAAACTACAGTCGAAGGGCAAACCCAGCCTGGTGCCTGCTTATTGTTCCATTGAAGATGCTTATTCACTTGCCTATTGTCTGTGGCTGCTTTTTAGATAGTTGCAACAGAAACTACAAGGCCTGAAAAGCTGAGACTCTTTACTCTCTGGCCCTTACAGAAAACATTCATCAACCCTTTCTCTAGACTTACCTTTTTCTAACTTTTTCTCTTGATCTTTACCCTGTTATGGGTGTTTTATAAATCCATTTTAGAAGAAAGCAGGTTGTAAAGAATCTAATATGGAAGCAAGGCCAAGAGGGCCATGTGATGCTGTGTGGTCCTCAGCAACACCCAAACACACCCACACTAAAATGTCTGTGGGAAATAGAACCACTCTCCCTGCTGTCAGCATAGACAGTCTATCCACTGCATGGAGTTGTAGTCAGAGTAAAGAGAACCATCGTCCATCCCAATGTTGGGGCTCAGAGCACTGCAAAATATGGTGCTCCGGTATGCTGAGCATTTTTAAATTAAAGGAAATTGGAAAACATTAGAAGCTACCTCAGAATCAATAATTTTTCTAACCTTCTCTTGTTTCTTTCTCCAACCCCTGCCCCTAAAGCCAAGCACATGCAGAAGTTCACTCTGGAAGATTCCTTATCTCATTGAGGAAAACTTCTTAAAAAAAAAAATACAATTGTCTTAATACCCCCTTCCTAGGAATCTTATCAAATCACCAAGAAAAACCACAAGAGGAGAGAAAGACTAAAATCATCACAATGTTCAGACAAACTTTTCTTCTGTTCTTCTGAGGGTAACTCCAAAAGATTATTAGGAGATTTTATCTGCATAATAAGACAACCTTTGTTCACAGTGCAGTTCTGCCCCTCACCTTACCACCACCTCCCCCAGAGTTCAGAACTTTGTCCCAGGCCATTGTCTATTATTTGGGCTTATCCAATTCCCTTGAAAATTATTTTCCACTCCTCAAAAGTGCCTACACCCCCCACTTCCCTCTCCCTATGAAGACTATATTTAGGCCTCAACCATCTGATCCTTCCTTGAGTCTCATAGTTAGCATGGCTCCCATGCTTATGCATGTTAGTAAATTTGCATGCCTTTTCTCCTTTTAATCTATCTATTGTCAGTTCATTTCAGCAGACTAGAACCTTCAAAGGGGAAGAGAAAATTCTCTTCACCCCTACACCCACACCAGATGCCAGTAATGGGTCTTACAGATTCCTCTCTCCTAGACCTCAGTGAAGTTATTTCTGTCTTTAAGAGCTTTCTTTGCAATTCCTCTAAATAGTCAGTTTTCAGTAGATCCCACTGGAACCTAAAAGAAGAAATACTGGGCAAAGAGAAGAAAGGAGTGCAATGGGGTGGGGGGAAGGTAAAGGGGTCTAAGAAGGCTAAGAGAGGCCAGGCGCAGTGGCTCAAACCTATAATCCCATCACTTTTGGAGGCCAGGGCAGGTGGATCACTTGAGGTCAGGAGTTCGAGACCAGCCTGGCCAACATGGTGAAACCCTGTCTCTACCAAAAATACAAAAATTAGCCAGGCATGGTGGTGCATGGCTATAATCCCAGCTACTTAGGAGGCTAAGGCAGGAAAATTGCTTGAACCCAGGAGGCAGGAGTTGCAGTGAGCCCATATGGCACCACTGCACTCCAGCCTGGGTGACAGAGCAAGACTCCGTCTAAAAAAAACAAAAAAGAAGAAGAAGAAGGCTACAAGAGCTAGAAGTCAGATATTATCCTTCCTACTCAGCACTGGGCTTGACACCAAAATTGGGTCATGATGATGGCAATTATGAAAAATAAAAACCTGGCCAGCCGCAGTGGCTCATGCCTGTAATCCCAACACTTTGGGAGGCCGAGGCGGGCGGATCAAGAGGTCAGAAGTTTGAGACCAGCCTGGCCAACATAGTGAAACCCTGTCTCTACTAAAATACAAAAAGCCGGGCACGGTGGCTCACACCTGTAATCCCAGCACTTTGGAAGGCTGGGGCGGGTAGATCACCAGGTCAGGATATCGAAACCATCCTGGCTAACACGGTGAAACCCCGTCTTTACTAAAAATGCAAAAAATTAGCCGGGCATGGTGGCGGTTGCCTATAGTCCTGGCTACTCGGGAGGCTGAGGCAGGAGAATCACTTGAACCTGGGAGGCGGAGCTTGCAGTGAGCCAAGATCGCGCCACTGCACTCCAGCCTGGGCAATAGAGTGAGACTCTGTCTCAAAAAGTAATAAGAATAAAATAAAATAAAATAAAATAAAATAAAATAAAATTAGCCGGGTGTGGTGGTGGGCACCTGTAATCCCAGCTACTCGAAAGGTTGAGGCAGGAGAATCGCTTGAACCCGGGAGGTAGAGGTTGCAAACGCCACTGCACTCCAGCTGGGGCAACAGTGGGAGACTCCGTCTCAAAAAAAAAAAAAAAAAAGGGGGAAAAGGAAAAACCTTAATTGTTTTACAATTAAACCCATATGCAGATGATAATTGCTGTTAGAAGTTTAATGCCCAGACTTGGTTTCTCTTCCAAAAAAGTATAAACTCAGTCCAGCTATAACTTTGTAATGCTCTTAAATGTGTCTCAATAAGGAGCAAAACATCTGATTTTCAAGGTATTTGGAGTTTGGGTCTCTGTAGCTGAAAGTGGTTTCTTTTTCTCTCCAAAGAGGATATTTCTAGGAAGTCTTTCATCAAAAACTACTAATTTAAGGCTTTGTTTTGTATAAAAGCTTATTTTGCATAAAAGTTATACGCTTCCCAAGATCACGTTTTAATTAACAAAGCACTGTATGGTCTTATCTAACAAAACCCTGAAAATCAAATTGGCCATTAAAGAGTGTTAAATGATTAATTGATAATCATTAAATGATAGGCAAACCAGCATATCACTGGAATTGCATGATGATCTTATTAGTCTCTCACACTACCTACTGTCAATGCAAAAGATTACTTGGGAAGAAAATTTATGGCTGGGGTTAAAATAAATATTAGAGCCCTGAGAAATTTACTGAAATTTACTGAGAAAGTAACACTTGGGACTTTTTTTCCTGAAAACTGTTCAAGCCTTAAGCAACTGCAATTATACTTTTATCTTACCGTAAATACTGTCTTTATAATTAAGAAAAACATCCCTTGTACCTATTCTTTTAAAAGGGACTTTTTCCCTCTACTTCCCTTAAAAGGAAATCAAGGTTTTACATTTTCTAGTGAAAGCATAAGAAAAACGATGAAGGTGTCTATCTTGTGAAAGCAAAGCTCATCAGCATCAAATGTAAAAATCTGTATAAGGATAGATTGTTTCATTTTGTTTCTTTAGAACATAAGAGAATTCGAATCACTTACATTCTTGGCTCTTTTTCCACCCACGCAGGGAAACCAGGAGGAATTCCAGAATCAAAGAGAACCGCATTCCTCTCTACCACAAAGTACTCACACTTGGCAAATGGCAAAGATTTGGGTCATCATTTTTTAAACGACAGCCAAGCATTAAAGAGTCCAGGCAGAGAGCAAGTAACAGAGTCTCCGCGGTTCCTCCCAGCGCTAAGTCTGTGGCATCAACAACATAGCATGTTGCAGGAAAAATTCCAAATTTCTGGGTCCCAAGGGGAGGCATTACTCAGCAGCATCAGCGGTGACGGCGTCAGCAGGACAAGAGCCGTTTGCTCTGGGAGGACTTTGATGTTTCTTTAAATGGTTTCTGCATCTAGTCCAATAGAATGGATGTGGAATTATATTTATTACAACCACAAGGATGTGCAAATTTATTTATGGTATAAACGGTTCTTTCCACAAGTCCTAGCTGTCAACAACTCCTTATTTTCCTGGAGTGCCTTAGAAGCCAAGAATGTTTTGTTTCTTAAGCTTCCTACCTGGAGAGGTAAAATAACAATCTTGTTAATGAAAAGACAAAGAAGCTAACTGTTCTGTTTTGCAGCGTTCCTACAGACCGTACCTTTTAATTGCCTAGTGCTGGCAACTTAACATACTGTAATGAGTACATTGTTCCTCTTTTTTTTTTTTTTTTTTGCACGTAGCTCTCTTGAAGTGCGTTAGAAACTGAGTTTGTTTTGTGTACAGAGCAGAGAAGATTCTTATTAAAAACTGGCGGAAGCATTTGGAACAAGCGGTTTATTTTGACTGGTGAGGTATGTCTTACATAGTTTGCATTCAGATGCAAGAGGAAAAAGAGATAAAGTGAATTAGTCCCAATCATCTGGGAGATGACATTTCTTGCCGTGTTTGAAGTATTTTATGAATTAGAGAATGGGACTGATTTTGAAGGCTAAATTAATTTAATCTGTTTGCTTTTGTTTGATGCAGCAGCTGCAGCGACACACCCTACTTCTTTGAAAATCTGCAGCTTTCAAGGGTTTGGGTTTAGAAGAGAAAGAGTGCAGCTAAGTGGTGGTGGCTTGCTTGGTGGGGGTGCTGGGGGAGGGAATCCATTTGCAGTTTCCCCTGGTGGAAGTCTGGCATTCTCAGAGAGGGTTTGTCTCAGACATCAAGGTAGCCGCTCACTCATGCCCACCATTCTTGTTATTAAAGGAGAACTTTCCAGGTGAAGCAAACAGGAGGCAAAGAAAGGAAATTATCATCCAACTCTTTACACTACTACTCCCCTCCCCCCAGCACATTTTCATTAGGGAAAAAAAAACCTCCAGGGTAAAGATAAAAGAGGCAGAAAGGTTCCCATTGGCCACGGTCCATTAACAGTGACTGACACCCAGTTTGCCACACAACAGCCCCATAGCCCACAGCTTCCTTATTTGTGTTTGAGTTGGGGATTTCTTTGGTGCCACAGATGGGCTGATAGGTTCAAGAACTCAATACTAACCATGGACGTGTGTCCCATCATCTTCATTTCTCTACCTTAGAAGATGAGGACTGTGCGTTTCCAAGCAGGACAGAGAGACAGCGTCTTTACAACAACACTGAGTGTACATAGGTCAATTTCTCAAAAACGGATTAGGTTACTAAGGGGAGAGCAGCTTCACCTGGTACATTTTCACCATCAACCACCAAGTCAGGGAGGCTTTTTGCAGATGGATACGTTGAGGAGCGTTGGACCATTTCAAAGTTCAGAAAGGAGTTGGGTTCAGTGAAATTTGCCCATCATGGTACTAAAGGCAGGAGATCGGGTCACAGATTCACCCCTGACTTGGTCTGGAAGAAAAATAGGCTGGCCGATTTTAGAAAAGGAAATGCTGTACTTGCAGACATCAAGAAGAGGCTAGAAGTGGCCACAGACTGTCACATCATACTGGGCAGTGTCTGGTTGCAGAGAGATATTAAAGTCCATGTGCATTTTATGGATTCATTACCATCACGACCTCCAGAACTGTAAGGTGCAGGAAAAAAAGCTTGATGTATTTTCTGATGAGTAACACATTTATCGGGGCATTCGTCTTGTAAAGCAGGGTGAGCTGGGCCTTTGTTCTATAATCTGCTACCTCCTAGACACAGGGGCTGAATGCCCAGCCTCTGTTGCTAACAGAAGCTGCTGGTACACAGAATGTGCTGGGCTTTGTTCCTTCCAAGAGGGCCCAGGGTAAGTCTGTGACTTTTTTTTTTTTTTTTTTTTTTTTTTTTTTTTTTGAGACAGAGTCTCACTCTATCACCTAAGCTGGAGTACAGTGGTGTGATCTCAGCTCACTGGAATCTCTGCCTCCCAGGTTCAAGTGATTCTCCTGCCTCAGCCTCCTGAGTAGCTGGGATTACAGATGCCTGCCACCATGCATGGCTAATTTTTGTATTTTTAGTAGAGACAGGGTTTCACCATGTTGGCCAGGCTGTTCTTGAACTCATGATCTCAGGTGATCCGCCCACCTTGGCTTCCCAAAGTGCTGGGATTACAGGCAGCCTAAGACTTTAAGTGAGGCTAAAGGTGGGACTTTTTTCCCAGAGCAATTCAGCTCCTCCCTGAGATCCTTGAATGATAAAACACCCCCCATCTGCACCCTCCCTCTTAAAATTTTCCCTCTATATTATGTTTAATATTGACTTTTTAGATTAAAAAATCACTGCTTTATATCTTTGAAAAGAAATGATCATTTACTGAAATTGAAGCAAACACGTTGCATTTATTTTCACAGATCCATCTTTTCCAAAAGCTGCCTCCAGTCTCTGCTCAGAGCAAATGGCACAGAACTTGGGAAGCAAAAATGCAAGCATGTGCTCTTCTCTATCACACAACTGTACAGACATCAGGACAAACACCTCCATCAATGAAGTGTTTTGGGGGCAATCTCATAATTCTGTATTTCCAAGACCAAATATTACTATGCAATGAGCAGGAGAGAGTAAAAACAAGAGTAGCAGAAAGACAGGAAGAATAGCTGGTAGGCCCAGGATACCGGGAACTGAAAATAACCAGGAAGCAGGTGCAGGCATGCTCTGGCCAGGCCCTGCCCTCTGCCTTCTCCTCTGTTTCTTGCCCCGCCAACTCAGGTAAAATGCACCTGCCTCTCCCTACCTCCCTGCAGCTCTCCCCCTCCTCCCCAGTGGGGATTGAAACTCTTCCAAGGGGGGCCAGGCGCAGTGGCTCACACCTGTAATCCCAGCACTTTGGGAGACTGAGGCAGGTGGATCACCTGAAGTCAGGAGTTCGAGACCCACCTGACCAACATGGTGAAACCTCGTCTCTACCGAAAATACAAAATTAGCAGGGCATGGTGGCACATCCCTGTAATCCCAGCTACTTGGGAGGCTGAGACAGGAGAATCACTTGAACCAGGGAGGTGGAGGTTGCAAATTAGCTGGGCATGGTGGCACATCCCTGTAATCCCAACTGCTTGGGAGGCTGAGACAGGAGAATCACTTGAACCAGGAAGGTGGAGGTTGCAGTGAGCCGAGATCCCGCCATTGCACTCCAGCCTGGGAGACAAGAGTGAAAATTCATCTCAAAAAAAAAAAAAGAAAAGAAACTCTTCCAAGGGACTATGAGAGCAGGTTTTCACTACTAACAGTAGCTGTGGCAAATAACTGATCACAGTGAACACCCACAGTGTCCCCATGTGCCTTGGACACAGGTCTTCCTGGGCGAAGCCACAGAGCAGCTGGGCAGCCACAGGAGGCTCCACCCAACGTCTCTCCAGACCATGTGGGGAGCAACCCACGGGTCCTGACCGGGGTCTGCTCATGGCTGCCACATCAACCCCTGCTTGGAACCCCAGCAACTGTGGGTTTTGTTTTTGTTTTTGAAGACAGGGCCCGGCTCTGCCACCCAGGCTGGGATGCAGTGGTGCGATCATACTCACTGAAGCCTCGAATTCCCAGGCTCAAGTTATTCTCCCAACTCCACTTCCCAAGTAGCTGGGACCACAGGCACATGCCACCATGTCAGCTAATTTTTTTTTTTTTTTTTTTTTTGAGATAGAGTCTTGCTCAGTCACCCAGCTTGGAGTGCAATGGTATAATCTCGGCTCACTGCAACCTCCGCCTCCCAGCTTCAAGTGATTCTCCTGCCTCAGCCTCTAGAGTAGCTGAAATTACAGGCGCCTTCCACCACACCTGGCTAATTCTTGTATTTTTAGTAGAGACAGGGTTTGAGCGTGTTGGCCAGGCTGGTCTTGAACTTCTGGCCTCCAGTAAGTGATCTGCCAAACCTGGCCTCCTAAACTGCTGGGGTTACAGTAATTTTTTAATTTTTTGTAGAGATGGGGGTCTCACTATGTTGCCCAGGCTTGTCTCAAACCCCTAACCTCAAGTGATCCTCCCACATCAGCCTGCCGAAGTGCTACTGGGATTACAGGTGTGAGCCATCGTGCTTGGCTGCAGCTGGTTTTCAAAAGCAATCCCTACAACTTGCAGGTGTGTTTGCCAAGCTCTGCGTCTGAAACTGCTTTTCCCTTGGTGTGGAGCTGAAGCTGTGCCTGCTCCTGTGTTCCTCTCCCTCCTAGTAGCAGGGCCCAGGGCTCCATTGACATGGCTCTTTCATGTCTAAGAAGCAATTCCTTCATTGCCGGAAAAATAGACACCATATTTCCACAAGGAAGACCCCTGACATGAATAGTTTCAACCTATACATAAAGTGTTTTGGGTTCAGATTTGCAAAGCTATTCTGCCATTTTGAGTTGAAAGAATCGGGTCCCGTGACTTTTTGCACAGGCACCTTGAGCCTAGGAAGTTCGAAAATAATTATAAATAATAAATCTCTTTAAGCCATGCAGTCTCACCATAAGAGGACAGAACAATACCAAGCCTACAGAGAAGTCCCCGAGAGGTTAATTATCCTGCCCCAGCAAATAGAGACAACTTGGAGGGGAGTCCAGCAGGGACTCCAGACCCTCCTCCAGCTCCAGCTTCAATTTTCATTTAAATCATGTACTCTCTCCTGTTTCTCTTTTTTAAAGTGTTGACCGCATCCTTAGAAGGCAGATTCTAGTTGTAATTTAGCTTTGACACTTTCAGGTCCAATACTTATTGTTATTTACATCAGTTTCTGGGAATGGGAGTTAGGTAAGAAAACGAGGAAGGAAAAAAGAGAGAGAGAGGGAGGGAAGAAGGAAGGAAGAGAGGGAGGGAGGGAAAGAAAGAAAGAGAAAGAAAGAGAGAGAAGGAAGGAAGGAGAAAGAAAAGAAAGAAAGAAAAAGGAAGAGAGGGAAAGAAAGAGGGAAGGAGGGAAGAAAGAGGGAGTGAAGGAAGAAGGAAAGGAAAGGAAAGAGGGAGGGAGGGAAGGAAAGGAAGGAAAGAAAGAGGAGAGGAGGAAGGAAGGCAGACAGGAAGATCATGTAATCTCTCTAAGCCTCTGTTTTCTCTTCTGTAACTTGGGAATGAGAATTCCTACAGCACTGTTATTGTGAAGACAGAGGATTACGTAAGGCATTTAAAACCCAGCTTTACATAATCAACACTGCACTGCAATTATTGTGTTACTGTTATTATTGTAACCATCACATTGCATCATCTTAACTCTGTTGGAAATTCATTTCTGAAGTTATATGTTCTTGCTTTTTTGTAAGAACGTTATTTGCAAACAACTGAAGTATAGCCTCAGCCAATATAAAACGAAAAACACTTTTTTCAGGAATACATTTCTGGTCATCAGTGGATTTTAATAGCAACACCATACTATGAAGCAAAACATTCCTAATTAATATTCCTCCATAAGTGTGGCTTTTGTCAAAAAACATGTTTCTCTGCTTTCTTTTGTGTGTTTATGTGTTAAGAGTATCAAGTTATCTATTTTTTTCAAGCATCTACTCTGTCTAAAATGTCACACTAAGTGTTGAGAAAGACATAGATAAACGTTATAAATAACTATCTTAATTCCATCAATGTATGAATCTACTGTCAAAATAATAGTGCCATACTAGTCTGTCATTTGCAAGTGACAGAATCTCAATTGAGACTGGCTCAAGAATAATTTATGGCCGGGCACGGTGGCTCAAGCCTGTAATCCCAGCACTTTGGGAGGCCGAGACGGGCGGATCACGAGGTCAGGAGATCGAGACTATCCTGGCTAATACGGTGAAACCCCGTCTCTACTAAAAAATACAAAAAAACTAGCCGGGCGAGGTGGCGGGTGCCTGTAGTCCCAGCTACTCGGGAGGCTGAGGCAGGAGAATGGCGTAAACCTGGGAGGCGGAGCTTGCAGTGAGCTGAGGTCCGGCCACTGCACTCCAGCCTGGGCCACAGAGCCAGACTCCGTCTTAAAAAAAAAAAAAAAAAAAAGAATAATTTATTAGCCTGTGTGCCCCACAGAGTAATGGAGAAGCTCACTGAAGGAGAAAGGATGTACCTAGGAAGAGGAGAGAGGGTTTTAGAGGCGGTTACAGTCCACTACACCTCCCAAATGATAACATCATTGTCTTCATTAATATAAACCACATCTGAAGTTATACAAAAATAGAGGCCGGGTGCAGTGGCTCACACCTGTAATCCCAACACTTTGGGAGGCTGAGGAAGGAGGATTGCTTGAACCCAGGAATTCAAGGCCAGCCTGGACAACATAGTGAGACCCCCATCTCTTAAAAAAAAAAAAAAAACCAGGCATGGTGGTGTGTATCTGTAGTTCCAGTTACTTGGGGACTGAGGATCACTTGAGCCCAGGAGTTCAAAGCTGCAGTGAGCTATGATCATACCACTGAAATCCAGTCTGGGTAACAAAGTCAGACCCTGTCTCACCAGAAAAAAATATATATATAGCACACAAACAAGAAGTTACTTTTAAAACTGATAAAATAATACTTGAGTTTTCAGAGAATTACATCAAAGTAGATAAAACACTCACACCAAAGGGATCTTCCAAAGGCAACCGAATTTCAGTGCCTCCGCTCAGCCTAATTCTAGAAACCTAGGACGTTTGATCAGAGGAGAGGTGGAAAGACAGAGATGCCCCCCTTCAACCCACTCCCCAGTAGGGCTGGCACCTGGCGAGGCTGTCCCCTGAGCCCCGCTCCAGGATGACAGCTGCCTCCTCTGGCACCCCCTGGGCCGTCGCACAGCGTCTTTCTTCCTGTTTCTCTCTCCTGCTCCACAGTAGGCTCTGAGGGACAACCACTCCAGTCTGTCCTACTCCCAACTTACTGAGTGCCTACTATGTGCCAAGCGGGGCCATAGAAGTGAGCAAAACAAATCACACGTTTCTTGTAGAGCCTGCATTCCAACGCACACAAACAGGTGCGTCTATGTCAGATGCAAAGGGAAGGGGAGGAGAGGGGAGGAGAAGAAAAGGATGGCAGGGCCAGTGGGAGACAGGAAGGCGACCTTGAGGTGGGTGCTGGCGAAGCCTTGCCTGCCCTGGAGGAGATCTGGGGAGGGGCAGGCTCCAGAGCAGAGGATACAGCCAGCACTGATGTGCAGAGGGAGAAGACCCCAGCCTATCTGAAGAGCAGCATCAGGGGTGGGGAGTGAGGAGATGGGAAAGGGGCCATGGTAAAGGCTTAGGATTTTATGCTAAACAAAATGAGAAGCCATTGGGAAGTTTTGAACAAAGATATTTTATTTATTTATTTATTATTCATTTTTGAGACAGAGTCTCACTCTGTTGCCCAGGTTGGAGTGCAGTGGCACCATGTCAGCTCACTGCAACCTCCGACTCCCGAGTTCAAGTGATTCTCTTGTCTCAGCCTCTGGAGTAGCTGGGATTACAGGCACCCGCCACCACGCCTAGCTAATTTCTGTATTTTTAGTAGAGTCAGGGTTTCACCGTGTCGGCCAGGCTGGTCTCGAGCTCCTGACCTCAGGTGATCCTCCTTCCTCAGCCTGCCAAAGTGCTGGAATTACAGGTGTGAGCCACCGCGTCCGGCCAAGAGATTTTAGTATTAGCATTCAGGACCCTGCCTCTGCATCTTTAGACACTGTCTCTTCCACCATTGGCCCAAGGCCCAATGTATGAGAACAGGTTTGCTCTCAAAATTTGTCACATGATATGTTAAAGTACATACATTCCTACAGTAACCCTACAATAATACTTTAATTCCTCAAAAATGTCCTGAAAATAGTATATATTTTTTTAATTTCAAAAGTTATTAAGAAGCCTGAATACACACGAATCCCTCTGATCTCCTTCCTAAGTAATCCTGTAGACGGTGACAGTTCTTCAATGGGTTTACTTGGGTCTTCACCTCAGAACTACTGAATTTCATCTTGTCAATTGTTCCTCTTTCTTCAAGATAGAGGAGCCAGGCCCTTAGTCATTGGCAGAGGGTAAAGGGATAGTCCAGAGAAAAAGGAACCAAGGCTGGGGCCGGGCGCGGTGGCTCACGCCTGTAATCCTAATACTTTGGGAGGCCGACACGGGCGGATCACGAGGTCAGAAGATCGAGACCATCCTGGCTAACACAGTGAAACCCCATCTCTACTAAAAATACAAAAAATTAGCCAGGCGTGGTGGCGGGTGCCTGTAGTCCCAGCTACTCAGGAGGCTGAGGCAGGAGAATGGCGTGAACCTGGGAGGCGGAGCTTGCAGTGACCAGAGATCGCACCACCGCACTCCAGCCTGGGCACAGAACCAGACTCCGTCTCAAAAAAAAAAGGAGCCAAGGTTAGCAGGCCAATGGGGGGACTAGGATGGATTTTTTTTTCTCAGTTGGAATAGCTATGGGTAGAATGTTCTCCAGTCCTGCACCTCACCTAACAATCACTGCCGTATTCCCCCTATAAATCATCCTTATAATAACGCGTACACATTCTTTTCTTCTTTTAGAGTTGGAGTCTCTGTTTTCCAGACTGGTCTCAAACTCCTGAGCATAAGTGATCCTCCCACCTCAGCCTCCTCAGTAGCTAGGACGACAGGCACGCGCCACTGTGCTGGACCTAAAGCACGTTCTTAAGAGAATATCGAAATACTTTTCCAGAGACACAAAGGGTTTTCTCATCTGGGAAATCAGGAAGATGGAAACTCGGAGAAGTTAAATACTTAACTGAGATACCCAGAAGTTCAGCTGCCAACCAGGCAAGGCATCTGAGAAGGCTGTTCCATGAGTCTGGCTTCTGTCAGTTACAGATATTTCATCCAAGTTATGTTATATCTGTGTTACTTTGTCAAGTAAAATGGCACACTCCCTCGGTCATAGTCTTTTTTTATATATTTTTTTGAGTCAATCTCACTCTGTTGTCCAGGCTGGAATGCAGTGGTGAAATCACAGCTCACTGCAGCCTCAACCTCCCGGGCTCAAGGTGATCCTCCCACCTCAGCCTCCTGGGTAGCTGGGACTACAGGTATACGCCAGCACGCCCAGCTAGTTTTTTTATTTTTTGTAGAGACGGGGTTTCACCATGGTGCCCAGGCTGGTCTTGAACTCCTGGGCTCAAGCAATTTGCCCCCCTTGGCCTCGCAAACTGCTGGGATTACAGTTGTGAGCACTGTGCCTAGCCAGTCATAATCTTTACACTATTTATTCATCTACCGGGCCCTATAATGTCCTAATTCTATCTAACTTGCCTAGATGCAAAGTTCAGTGGCCAGGACCAAGGGCAGGTCTGCCTAGATTCTAAAGTACCCAGGGCTTTGCGAAAGTTCAAGAACCACACGAATACCAGAAAAGCAGTGTCCTGGGAAAATCTTCTATAACCAACTCATAAATGGATGATTCTCCAGGGAGGGCATCAAGGGGAAAAAGAAATATGATCTTCCTCCACCCCCATCCCGCCTACACCTCTTTGCTATAAAAGCCTTATTTCTTATTACTTTAATTAAGTTTCTGGCATGATGCCTGGTAAAGGCTTTATGTTCATACAGCCTTGTAGAAAACAGCCCTGAACCGGCCTGGCGCGGTGGCTCACGCCTGTTATCCCAGCTCTTTGGGAGGCCGAGGTGGGCGGATCACGAGATCAGGAGACCGAGACCATCCTGGCTAACATGGTGAAACCCTGTCTCTACCAAAAATACGAAAAATTAGCCAGGCATGGTGGCACGCACCTGTAGTTCCAGCTACTTGGGAGGTTGAGGCAGGAAAATTGCTTGAACGCAGGAGGCGGAGCTTGCAGTGAGCCGAGATCGCGCCACTGCACTCCAGTCTGGGCGACAGAGCGAGACTCTATCTCAAAAAAAAAAAAAAAAAGAAAGAAAGCAAAAGAAAAGAAAAGGGCCCTGAACCCCACAATGACAGCGGCAAACCCAAGAACTTGGTCACCTATACAAGCCCTACCTTCTCTCCTGCCTGTGTTAACCTAGGCCACCAACATATCAATGTCGGCCAGGCATAGTGGTTCACGACGGTAATCCCAATACTTTGGGAGGCCAACATGGCATTGCTTGTAGTTTGGCCAGTAGTTTGAGACTAGCCCGGACAACAAAGCAAGAACCAGTCTCTACAGAAAAAAAAAAAAAAAAATTTTTTTGAGATGGAGTCTCGCTCTGTAGCCCAGGCTGGAATGCAGTGGCACGATCTCGGCTCACTGCAAGCTCCACCACCCAGGTTCACGCCATTCTCCTGCCTCAGCCTCACGAGCAGCTGGGACTACAGGCGCCCGCCACCAGGCCCGGCTAATTTTTAGTATTTTTTTTTAGTAGAGATGGGGTTTCACCCTGTTAGCCAGGATGGTCTTAATCTCCTGACCTAGTGATCCGCCCGCCTCGGCCTCCCAAAGTGCTGGGATTACAGGCATGAGCCACCGCGCCTGGCCGAGAAACCATTCTTATAACAATATGGTATACCGACAACTGGATTCTTGGTGTCTATAACATCTAGATTGTCTTTGTTGTGATTTAGAATCTGACAGCCCTGAATTCAAATCTTGACTCCAGGGGGTTGAGGAATTTGATCAGATATGGAGGGTGGAGATTCTTGCAAAATGGACATAGCAAGGTTTTTGCAAAAATTGGGAGGTGCCTTTGTACAGACATGGAAGTCCACAGGATAGACTTAGTTGGGAAAGCAGCTCAGAGGAGCCTGTGTAACTTTTGGCAAGTAATTAATTTAATCTCGGGAGGTTTCTCTGATCAATGGGAATAATAATAGCCACCCCACCAGTTTTTGTAAAGTTTAAATAAGATCATCATTTGTTCCTGGCTTTTAGTAATGGAAATGAAAGCTGATTCCCTCATCCACCTCCTATGTTCCTCCCCTCAAGGTTGGCCAATCCGCTTGAAGAAACTGTCATCACAGAAAGACAAATACCTTCTGTTCTCACTTAGAGGTGGAAGCTGAATAATGTGTACACTTTGACATAGAGAGTGGTGATAACAGAGTCTCAGAAGGGTGAGAGAGTGGGAGGCAGGTGGGTGGTGAGAGATTACTTAATGGATACAATGTACGATACCCTGAAAGCCTGACTTCACCTCTGCACAATCCATGCATATAACAAAATTACACTTGAACTCAATAAATTCATACTTTTTTTTTTCTTTTGAAATGGAGTCTCACTCTGTCGCCCAGGCTGGAGTGCAGTGGCGTGATGTCAGCTCACTGCAAACTCTGCCTCCAAAGTTCAAGCAATTCTCCTGCCTCAGCCTCCCAAGTAGCTGGGATTACAGGCACCCACCACCATGCCAGGCTAATTTTCTATTTTCGTTGGGGATGGGGTTTTATCATGTTGGCCAGGCTGGTCTCAAACCCCTGACCTCAGGTGATCCACCCGTCTCAGCCTCCCAAAGTGCTGGGATTATGGGCGTGAGCCACCACGCCTGGCCTCCATAAATTTATACTAATAAAATTTATTTAAGTTTAACAATAAAAAAAGAAATTGTGATCAATAAATTTTATCAAACTTTTTTTTTTATTGGGCAAGACTTGCTTTTTATATTTCACATGAGAATGCAACTATAACCCTTCCTTGAACAAAATGACCAGGGTACTAATAAAACCATCTTTGCAGGAGTGTTTAATAAGCATATTTTATTTAAATAAATCTTCCAGTAGGAAATGGAGAATTCACTGCCTTTACTTAGAAGGCTGTGTAAATAGCTATCTGTCAAATTTATACATGCAGCTCACCAATATTCCCTTACTGGAAACATCAGTATTTCCACATCATATCACAGTTCCCAAAAGGACCTCAAAGTCTCAAAATTCTGTGTCTCCTTTGGATTGCTTCTCTCTTGATTCCACCCAGGCTTTATCAATGGTTCTCTTCATATCATCATCTCCATCTTCATAAATTTTCTTTAGAACATGCATCAATCCCTCACTAGGATCTGTTTCAGTGTCATAGGAGGGCTTCTCTTTTTCTTTGCACTCTTTTTCAACCTGGGTCAGGTAATCCCACCTTGTGTTTTCCACTTTCTTTCTACACAATATAAGAACTGTATCAGTCTTGACTTTTTTTGAACTGCCTTCCACAGAGATGGGTTTCAAGAGATTGTTCACAATCATGGAGTAACTCTTCCCATTTAGATTCTTTACCAAAACATCAAATGACCTCTCTGTGAAATGCACCTGCACATTCTCAGTGGGAACTTGATGCACTCCACTTAAAGTAGTGTAGATTTTCACAAACTTATCTGACTGATCCCATCCATAATTACTGCTTTTTACCTTATAGCCCGTTGTAATGGGAGCAACCACAGCAGCTGGTTTTTCATTATCAAGAAGTTCTGCTTTCTTCTGTGATTTCTGTTGCATCTTGTTCTTGATTTCTGTCTCAATCTTGGATTTTTCAGCCATAAGGGCATCACGTACTCTTTTCCTAGTACCCTTTTCCAGCAACACCTTTACCTCTTCTAGATCTTTCTGTAGCTCTTCTGAAGCCATGGGGGCTGGATCAGGCCGAAGGCCCGAGCTGCAGCCGCGCTGAGGAGGGAAGAGGAAACGCCGCGCCCAGCCCTCAAACTGAGCGCAGACGTCCACCCGCCGGAGTTGCGGCGCCGCAGCCTGCGCCTATCAAACATTTTATTTCTGTATTACGTATATATAAAAGAATCATTCGTGCAAAGAATATTATATTCTAAATGCAATTAATCTGCAAATGATACATCTAGAGAGAACATGAAACTTGTTCCAGAACAGTCATTTAAAGCCAAAACAAAAGGTTTAAAATTAGGTAAGGAATGCACTTTGGTGAATATGTAGTGATCCGTTCACCCACAGGTTCAATAAAATGGTTAAGTGGTCAGCAATTGGGCTAATTCACACTGGTGATTGCCTGGGAGAAGGAAGGCTGAAGAGTTCAATTTAGATAAAGAAACAAACTCTTCCTCTGGGACAACTTAAACGTAAAGACTGCACCACACATTTTTGAGTAATAGAAATAGCAAAGATGGATGTATCTCTTGTCCTTATCTTTTAAGGAAAGCTGAGCAAATGGTACAATCTTGAGGAACAGAGTAAGTGTCAGCGAACCACGTTGTTTCCAAAATGACCTGGGAACAAGAGTCAGCGTCTGCAGTAGAGCTCTTCAAAGCCTGGGAGAAACCATGGAGCCCATGTATCAAAATCACACCCACGACAGAATTGATTTGTTTCTTTGATGTCCCTGATGTTGTTCATGCAGAATTCACTCCTTGAGGTCAAAAAGTTCATCAAACTTCTGTAGAAATTGCAAAGTATTTGATAGAGTCTCAGCATTGCAAAAAGAGAAAATTCTAGTTTAAGGCTCCATCAAAGTGTACCTCTGTGAAGTACTCTTGAAAAACAACAGTGAGTGCTTCTGACAAGACACTCTCCTTGACCAAACTTTAGTGAGAGCCCTCTGAGCCTTTGGATTTCTGTGTCTGTCTTTGCATCACCTAATTTTAGCAAAACTTCTGCTGTGTCAGTTAAGCAAGAATCCCTCTATATCTGATCAAATTTCTCATTGCCACCTCCATCACCAAGTGGAGTCTGATTACCTGGAAGGAAGGATTCTGTCGAATTGGTTTAGCCAGAATCCCCCGACCCCTGATGCTTCTTCCTAGGAATTTTTCATCCCCTGATCTCCACCCTACTCCTTGGCTGTGAATCCCCCACGCTGTGCTCAGAACGGAAGCCCATTCTGTACTGAAGTCTTTTCCCCTATTGCAATAGTTCCTCATTAAAATCTGTTTCCGCCAGGCATGGTGGTTCACACCTGTAATCCCAGCACTTTGGGAGGCCTAGGTGGGCAGATCTTCTGAGGCCAAGAGTTTGAGACCAGCCTGGTCAACGTGGTGAAACCCCCTCTCTACTAAAAATACAAAAATTAGTTGGGCATGGTGGCAGGTGCCTGTAATCCCAGCTACTCAGGAGGCTGAGGCAGGAGAATTGCGGGAAGCCAGGAGGCGGAGGTTGCAGTGAGCTGAGATTGTGCCACTGCACTCCAGCCTGGGTGACAGAGCAAGATTCTGCCTCGAAAATAAAAATAAATAAAATCTGTTGGCCAGGCGCAGTGGCTCACGCCTGTAATCCCAGCACTTTGGGAGGCCAAGGCAGGCAGATCACCTGAGGTCGGGAGTTTGAGACTAGCCTGGCCAGCATGATGAAAGCCAGTCTCTACTAAAAATACAAAAATTAGCCAGGCATGGTGGCAGGTGCCTGTAATCCCAGCTACTCGGGAAGCTGAGGCAGCAGAATCACTTGAATCTAGAAGGCAGAGGTTGCAGCGAACGAGATCGCACCATTGTACTCCAGCCCACACAACAGAGTGAGACTCAGTCTCAAAAATAAGAAAATAAATAAAATAAAATAAAATAAAATCTGTTTCATTCCTTTACTGTCTGGCTCTGGTTTTTCCTTAACCCTTCCCAGCCTGATCACTCGCCTCTTCCTCAGTCTTGGCTCCCAACTACTGACTGTTACTCAAAATCAAATACACCTTCAGAAAATGAAGATTCTCCACCATTAAAGATGGATGAGGCTGGGAGCGGAGGCTCACCCCTGTAATCCCAGCATTTTGGGAGGCCAAGGTGGGTAGATCACCTAAATTCAGGAGTTTGAGAACAGTCTGGCCAACATGGTGAAACCACGTCTCTACTGAAAAAAAAAAAAAAAAAAAAAATTACCCGGTCGTGGTGGCAGGCGCCTGTAATCCCAGCTACTTGGGAGGCTGAGGCAGGAAAATGGCTTCAACCCAGGAGGCAGAGGTTGTGGTGAGCCAAGATCATGCCACTGCACTCCAACCTGGGCAACAGAATGAGACTCTGTCTCAATAAACAAAAACAAAAACAAAACCAAAAAAGATGGATGAATGTCTGTCTATGCTGTAGGCTTAGAAAATAAAACCAAAAGAGGAGTTGTAGAAATCTCTGCATTGTTTGAACAAACAACCCAACGTGACTGCTTTAAGGGTGACAACTATTATCCGACTCTTTATGTTCCCTTTTTTTTAATTACCTTACTTTGTAGTCATATCTCTCATAGTCATGAGGTAAGGTGCACATCAATATGGTATGTCAATGCTTGAACTAAGTTGACTGATGTTGTCAACCTGAGTTAGCTTCAGTTTGACAGACTTTCTTTCTTTTTTTTTTTTTTTTTGAGATAGATTCTTGCTCTGTCACCCAGACTGGACTGCAGAAGTGCAATCATAGCTCAGTACAACCACAGACTCCTGGGCTCAAGGATCTCCCACCTCAGCCTCCTGAGTAGCTGCGACTACAGGCACACACCACTGCACCTAGCTAATTTTTTTTTTTTTTTTTTTTTTTTTTGAGATAGAGTCTTGCTCTATCACCCAGGCTGGAGTACTGTGGCATGACGTTGGCTCACTGCAATCTTCACCTCCTGGATTCAAGAGATTCTCCTGCCTCAGCCTCCGGAGTAGCTGAGACTACAGGCATGTGCCACCAAGCCTAGCTAATTTTTGTATTTTTAGTAGAGATGGGGTTTCTCCATGTTGGCCAGGCTGGCCTCGAACTCCTGACCTCAGGTGATCCACCCACCTCGGCCTCCCACAGTGCTGGGATTACAGGCTTGAGCCACCATGCCCAGCCACACCTGGCTAATTTTTTTAAAAGAAATTTTTATAGAGACCGGTCTTGCTTTGTCACCCAGGTTGGAGTTCAGTTATGCCATCACAGCTCACTATAAAGTCGAAACTCCTGGGCTAAAGCAAGCCTCCTGCCTCACCCTCCCAAAGTGCTGGGATTACAGGCATGAGCCACCGTACCTGGCCCAGTTTGACTTTCTAGCTCCACTTTTGCAGACTCCTGAGCCTACAAGTAAAGTTCTTTCTCAACTTTTTGGTCTTGGACGAAGCAAAAGCCTTTCTGCCTGGGTCCTTCAGTCCTTCTTACCCTCACTTTCAGGCAAACCAGAGTATTAATTAATTAATATTACATCCTCACAGGTGATATCCCAGGATCTCAGATCTTGCCTTAAACCCTCTCTCTCTCACTCTCTCTCTCTCTATATATATATATATATATATCCCTG
Organism: Papio anubis; assembly: GCF_008728515.1. Classification (NCBI taxonomy): domain Eukaryota; kingdom Metazoa; phylum Chordata; class Mammalia; order Primates; family Cercopithecidae; genus Papio; species Papio anubis. Next base: position 10,206 of record NW_022167320.1, on the reverse strand, counting down.
ACTCCTCCCTCTCCCTCTTTCACATTTTTTCCTATTGATACATAATATTTTACATGTTTATGGGGTACATGTATTTGCTATATACATAGAATGTGTAGAGAGGTGAACAACTCCATCACCCATCACCTTGAGTATTTATCTGTTTTTATTTATTTGTTTATTTTTTGAGGTGGAGTCTTGCTCTGTTGCTCAGGCTGGAGTGCAATGGCATGATCTTGGTTCACTACAACCTCTGCCTCCCGGGTTCAAGTGATTCTCCTGCCTCAGCCTCCTGAGTAGCTGGGATTACAGGCGTACGCCACCACACCCAGCTAATTTTTGTATTTTTAGTAGAGATACGGATTCACCATGTTGGCCAGGCTGGTCTTGAACTTCTAACCTCAGGCAATCCACCTGCCTCAGCCTCCCAAAGTGCTGGGATTACAGGCATGAGCCACCGCACCCGGCCGAGTATTTATCATTTCTATGTGTTGGAAATATTTCAAGTCCTCTCTTCTATCTGCTTTGAAATATACTATACATTGTTGCTGGCTATGGTCGCCCTACTCTACTATCAAACATTAGAACTTGTTTCTTCTGCCTAACTGCATGTTCCTACCCATTCATCAAGCTCTCTTCCCCCTTTCCCCACCCACCCACACCTCCTTCCCAGCCTCTGGTATGTATGATTCTGTGCCACACAGTTATCCCTTTTTATATCTGCCTCTTTGTAAGTCTTTCCCTTATAGCTTCCATCAGCCCATTGTCCCAACATCTGGCAAGCAGATTCCTTCATTTCTGTTTGAACATCTGTTCCTGTAACCACCCCACAGGCCTTCACACTTATCCATCCCCAGTCTTCCACCTGGAGCCTGAAGCTCTCATCCTACGGCATCCCAGTTCCTCCTTACTTCAGTCTCCACCTCCCCCTACCCACCTAATAAGCCAAAGAACACAAGCCATCGCTGATTTCAACATAACCATCAGATTTTGCTGAACTTAATTTTTTCTTCTGAATGAGACAATAGGCTATTTATTTATTTATTTATTTAGAGACAGGGTCTTGCTCTCTTCCCCATGCTGGAGTGCAGTGGCTCAGTCATAGCTCACTGCAGCCTTGAGCTCCTGGGCTCACGTGATCCTCCCACCTCAGCCTCCCAAATAGCTAGAACCACAAGTGTGTGCCACCACTCCCAGCTAATTACTATTTTTTTAGAGACGGGGTCTGACTATGTTGCCCAGGCTGATGATTCTGTTTAGTAAGTATTTGAGAGCTGTACAAATGTCAGACACGGTTTTCAGTTCAGGTAAGCCCCCAGCTGTGCTGGGGCCTCCTGCTCTTTGGGACAGCACTGGCCTGTGGTCAAGCCAATGAGCTAAGCACAGGACAGGCTGCTTGGTCCTCAGTCACAGCCTGGCCCCAGGAAGGCAAAGCCCCAGAAGCCACTCAACCAGTGGAAACAGCAAGGCTTATGGTAAGGTGAGAGGGACTGCCAGTACTTAGTACATCTAAAGACCCTTCTGTTGTTTTCCTTCAAACATCTTCCAAAGGGGAATATCTTAGAAAAACCTGAGCGCATTCAAAGAACAAAGATGTGAGAGGGGCTGGAAAATAGGACCCATGAGGAATGGGGAAAAGAAGCTATGATTCTTAGTCGGAAGGAGAGAAAGCCTAGAGGCCACTTAACAATGGCCTGCAAGGTTTAAAGCGATATTCCTCCGAGAATGGAGACCAGCTGTTCACCATCTCCAGCGAGGACAGAACAAAAGGAAATGAGCTTCGACTTCCACACGAGTGATTTAAGCTGGAAAATAATCTCTGCCAATGAGGATATCAGACTTGGGATAAGTTATCAAGGGAGATCAGGGGCTGTCCTCTGGAGTTCTTCAAAAAGCAAAGAGGCCCATTTTCCTGGGCGGGTCAGGTGCGATCTGGCAGCAGGCAGAGGGGAGGAGAGGAAGGTTGGGGGAGGCTTTGGGTCCTCTCCAGTCGTATGAGTCCATGACTTTGTTTTTCAAATAGTCTCCTCTTTTGTCCTTGCGGTCTCTCCAGCAGCATAATAGTTTTTTGGACTCTGGCATTTGCAGGATTGAGGCAGGGGAGAGGTGAAAGCAAAGGCATGCGAGGAATGAGAAAAAGGAGGAGAAATTGATTAATTTTCCATGGGAGAGGCAGGGAGAAACTGCAAATAACTAAGCACAGCCCCTTAGTAACTGTCAGTTTCTAAAGTAAGAATCTCTCACTTTCTCATATGAAAATTAGCTTCTATATATATATATATATATATATATATACTAATTGGTTCTTCTTTTCCTTTCTTGTTGGGTTTCCTGGCCTCCTTTTGAATCCTTTGTACATTCCCTTTACACCTTTAATATTAGCCTGTCTCAGTTTCCTGTACAACAAAAGCCAAAGACAGATTCTTCTCATTGAATCCAACACTTTACAAATCCAAAGCCCAAACCTTTGGCATAACATTACCAGTCTATGAAATGCAAACCCAGCCCCTGATTCATATATATTTTTCCTGTTTTTAATCCTTTAAGGCCTTTGGGTGTCTCTCTAGCCTTTGGCCTCCTTTATTAAGCCCGATGCTAACGGCCTACTCCTATGACCCCAGAACCAGTGTCTGAAGTACACGGGCACTCAGGGTCAGCCACACCCGCTGGGCTGAAACCTTAGGAACGTCCCCCCACCCCACCCCTGCCTCCCCCTGGGTGGCTGCACTCAGGTATGGGAGAGTGACATTGTCCATCTCTGCATCTGCTCCCACGCGGGTTTTGGCTGGTCCAGCTCAGAGACAGCCCTGAGAATGACAAAAAGGAAAAGATGCTTGTCTTGTATCTTATCCAGCGCCTGGTGGTAGGCTCCAAGGTGACCCAGCCTCAAGGCTTCCTTCCTCAGGCAGCTTCGATGGTGAGCACTAGGATGTGAGCCCCATCAGAGCTGAGCCTCATCTGTCCTGCTCACCATGTGTATCTCCTGTGCCTAGAAGAGTGACTGGCACGTGTCGGAGAGCAATCAGTATTCACAAGCAAATGCCAGAGCAGGAAAGGGCTTGGAGACCATCTGCCCCCATATTTTTTTTCTTTTTTTTTTTTTTTTTTTTTGAGATAGGGTCTCACTCTCTTGCCCAGGCTGGAGGGTAGTGGTATGATCATGGCTCACTGCAGCCTTGACCTCCAGGCTCAAGCGATCCTCCCACCTCAGCCTCCTGAGTTAGCTGGGACTACAGGCCTGTGCCACTACACCCCACAAATTTTTTTTTTTTGAGACGGAGTCTTGCTCTGTCCCCCAGGCTGGAGTACAGTGGTGTGATCTCAGCTCACTGCAAGCTCCATCTCCCGGGTTCACACCACTCTCCTGCCTCAGCCTCCTGAGTAGCTGGGACTATAGGCACCCGCCACCACGCCTGGCTAATTTTTTGTATTTTTAGTGGAGATGGGGTTTCACCGTGTTAGCCAGGATGGTCTCGATCTCCTGACCTCGTGATCCACCCTTGTTGGCCTCCCAAAGTGCTGGGATTACAGGCGTGAGCCACCGCGCCCAGCCTAATTTTTTTTTTTTTTTTTTAAGATAAGGTCTTGCTATGTTACCCAGGCTGGTCTCAAACTCCTGGGTTCAAACAATCCTCCCACCTCAGCTTCCTGAATTGCTGGAGTTACAGACATGAGCCAACACGCCTGGCCCATTCTCACCCCTTGTTGCAGACAGGGGAGTTTCCAGGCCTTTCTAGGGTCTTTGTGACTCTCAAAGACCTATCTGTACCCTTGGAAGGAAAGACCTCATCTGGTCAATTAGTCTGTGCTAAAATGTTAATGGTCCTAATGGGTTAATTCATTCTCTCTTGTGCGCTGTCTCTCTCTCTTTCTCAGAGCCTGACCTCCCCCTAGACTCCTCCCCTTGCCTTGCTGGGCAATGGCCATTCATCCCCAGATGCAGAGCAGAAAGGAGCCTCCTCCACCACCAACCCTTGAATTCTTGAGCTGAGGCCAAGAACCAGGAAGATGGAACAGAACCAGTTGAGATTAGAGTTTCACGCCTCTTCCAAGGACAGATTCTGCTGGCTGCCCTGGGAACCCACATAGCCTTGCCCAAGCAGAGAGAACACAGAGCCAGCCCTGTAGAAGATGTAGGGAACAAGACAGTGACTCTCAGCGGCCCCAGGGGGCCTTGTCATCACCCCAGCCTGGGACTGTGGCAAGTCTTCACCCTCGGAGCCAGGCTGTGCTGCTCAAGGCTGCCCAGGGTGAGAGGAACAGGGCAAAACCAACCAACAGATAGTGTTTCTAGCTCCCTAACCTGCTGTGTATGCCCCAGAAGCACTGGGGAGCTTTTCGGTTTTTTATTTTTGTTTGTTTGTTTCATATTTAATTGTTTTTTATGTTTTTGAGACAGAGTCTCACTCTGTTGCCCAGGCTGGAGTGTGGTAGCGCAATCTCAGCTCACTGCAACTCCACCTCCCGGGTTCCAGTGATTCTCCTGCCTCAGCCTCCCAAGTAGCTGGGACTACAGGCATGTGCCACCATGCCTGGCTAATTTTTGTATTTTTTAGTAGAGACAGGGTTTCACCATATTGTCCAGGCTGGTCTCAAACTCCTGACCTCATGACCCACCCGCCTCGGCCTCCCAAAGTGCTGGGATTACAGGCGTGAGCCACTGCACCCGGCCCCATATTTAATTTAATTGTTTATATCAAATTTTTTATTCATGGGGTACATGTACAGTTTTGCTACATTGATATACCACGTTGTGGTGAAGCTAGGCCTTCGATGCATCCATCACTAGAACACACTCTATATCCACCAAGCAACCTCCCCTCATCCACCCCCTCCCACCCTCTTACACCTCCAAGTCTCCAGCATCTATTATTTCACATTCTATGTCCCTGGGTCCACATTATTTAGCTCCCACTTATAAGTGAGAACATGCAATGTCTTTCTGTTTCTGAGTTGTTTCACTTAAGATAATGGACTCCAGTTCCATCCATGTTGCTGCAAAAGACATTGTTTTATTCTTTTTTATGCCTGAATAGTATTCTGTTGTGTATTTAGAGTGCATTTTCTTTAGCCAATCCTCCACTGATGGACCCTTAGGTTGATTCCATGACTCTGCTATTGTGAATAGTGCTGCAATAAACATATGAGCGCAGGTATTTTTATACATATATAAGATTTCTTTTTCTTGGGATAATTACCCAGTAGCAAGGTTGCTAAGTGTATGGTAGTTCCTGTTTTTTATAATCTCACACTATTTTACTTTCAACCAGGTTTTTTTGTTTTTTTTTTTAGACAGAATCTCACTCTGTTGCCCAGGCTGGAGGGCAGTGGGACCATGTCGGCGTACTGCAACCTCCATCTCCTGGGTTCAAGCAATTCTCCTGCCTCAGCCTCCTGAGGTAACATGATTGCTGGTGCCCACCACTGTATGACTAGCATATTTTTATTATTGAGATGGGGTTTCACCATGTAAGCCAGGTTGTTCTCAAACTCCTGACCTCAGGTGATCCACCCGCCTCAGTCTCTCAAAGTGCAGGGATTACAGTCGTGAGCCACTGCACCCAGTCTTTTTTTTTTTTTCCTGAGATGGAGTCTCACTCTGTCACCCAGGCTAGAGTGCAATGGTGTAATCTTGGCTCACTGCAACCTCCACCTCCCAGGTTCCAGTGATTCTCCTGCCTCAGCCTCCCGAGTAGCTGGGATTACAGACACCCACCACCACACCCAGCTAGTTTTTGTATTTATAATAGAGATGGGGTTTCACCATATTGGCCAGGCTGGTCTCGAACTCGTGACCTCAGATGATCCACCCGCCTCCACCTCCCAAAGTGCTGGGATTACAGGCGTGAGCCACCACTCCCAGCCCAACCAGGAGCTTTTTAAAAGTAGATCCACTGTGTCCTGGCCGAAATCCACCAGCTGCATCGGAGTCTCATAGGCTAGGCCCCTGGATGTTTTTTTTTTTTTTTTTTTTTTTTTGAGACAGAGTCTCGCTCTGTCGCCAGGCTGGAGTGCAGTGGCACGGTCTTAGCGCACTGCAACCTCTGCCTCCTGGGTTCAAGTGATTCTTCTGCCTCAGCCTCCCAAGTAGCTGAGATTACAGGCACGCACCATCATGCCCGGCTAAGAATCTGTGTTTTTAAGAATGTTGTGAGTGATTCCGACATACAACCCAACTTAGGAATAACAGGCTGACTGACTCACCTTCCCTCTCTCCCTCTCGTCTTTGTACGACTCTGTTTTCCCCATTGCGGGGGATTTCGGCTCATCAAGTTACACCAATTGACTGTCAGCATCACTGAGCTTTTTCTTTCATATCCAGGGTGAGTTTCAGTCAGGGCTTCTCTGGGTCTCACAGGAGCGGACGTTCTAAAGCCAGCATCTCCTCTAAGTAACTCACTCCCTGATGACGGGAGTTTGACTTTTCCTCGGTTATGAGTTCAGAGATGAAAGTCAGGTGCAAACACTTATTTCTTCAAGCCAACAAACCCTAGCACCTCCTCGATCTCAGAGAAGGTCAGCAGACATGTGTGTGCCACGTTTCTTCATCTCAAGAGCTGTGCATCATGGTGGGAAACTGGACTTGCCAATGGCTCTACAGAAAGAGAAGGCTGTGTGAGCGTCGGCCCCTGGGTGGAGGCTGTCTTTGTTGAAACCGTGCTCTCCAGGGTAGTGCCCCGACAAGAGCCGGAAAGTGAATCTCTTTCTACTACCCCTGCAGGCTCTGGGCCCAGGCATGTTCCGGGCGAGAGGATATTTAGGGATTTCTGGGTTTAGCTTTCTCCGTTTTGCCGTTCAGCTCACTCTGGCCCTGGCTGTCTCCAAAGGAGAGGACTGATACCATGGGATTAAGTCCTTATGTTCAAGCTCCAGTCTGGGAAGCTGAGTCTCCATCTCTTTCTGAGGCCAAGGCATTGTTCTGACAACTGCCCTTGACTCCAGTTCCTTCAGGATGAGGGCCGTGGCTTTTCTTGCCCACTCTTCTGCTCCTGCATAGTTCCTTGCAGCCTCTAACCACACTGCTAGCCCTCATCTCTGGCTTGCTGCCAGTTTCCTCTGGCACTATCCTCCCTAGCTGGCTGCAAAACCACCTGTTGTTTTTGGGTTTTTTAGAGATGGGTTCTCGCTCTGTTGCAATCATAGCTCACTGCAGCATCGAACTCTTGGACTCGACAATCCTACCACCTCAGCCTCCTAAATAGCTAAGACTACAGGTGCCCACCACCAAATCTGGCTTACTTTTTAATTTTTTTGTAAGAGATGGAGTCTCACTAGATTACCCAGGCTGCTCTCAAACTCCTGGCCTCAGGGGATCCTTCCACTTCTGCCTCCCAAAGTGTTGGGGTTACAGGCATGAGCCCCAGTGCCCGATCGCCAGCTGTTTTCTCTTGCTTACTCTCCCTGACCCTGGGCGTCTGCCCTTGGAAATGTCATTGTCCCCAGCTGCCCTAGCTCCTGATCCCATGCTCTGGCTGCTTCATTTTCCACTGTTCCCTTCATCCATCCTTCTCCCATCCCTCAATCCCCCCTCCCCCAGCCATTCTACCTCTAATGTGTTATTTGGTAATATGAGTCGGAATTTGAAAGGACAAATAAAGGAGTTTTCTTTATTTACTATTGCTGCCGTGCAATCAGTTGCCCTTTTAACCAATGATTCCTCCTGACACAATGCTCTTTTTATGTTTTCATCCCTATAGGACGAGTGTTCCTTGATACAAATAGCAGTTGCCACTTCCTTTATGGACCTAATGATTAGACAATGTTCCTTTATAAAAGTTTTCAGCCTTTACTGTGCCTCATAATTGCCTGGGATGCTTTATAAAACCACATGGTCTGGGCACCACCTTCAGATATTTCAGTTCAATTGGTCTAAAGTCGGGTTCTGTGTCCATATTTTAAAAATACTCTGGCTGGGCATGGTGGCTCATGCCTGTAATCCCAGCACCTTGGGTGGCTGAGGTAGGCGGATCACCTGAAGTCAGGAGTTTGAGACTAGCCTGATCAAATGGTGAAACCTCATCTCTACTAAAACTACAAAAATTAGCTGGGCATGGTGGCAGGCGCCTGTAGACTCAGCTACTTGGGAGGCTGAGGCAGGAAAATTGCTTGAACCCAGGAGGCAGAGGTTGCTGTGAGCCAAGATTGTGCCACTACACTCCAGCCTGGGTCACAGAGTGAGACTCCATCTCAAAAAAATAAAAATAAAGTAAAAATACTTCTGACAGGGCACGGTGGCTCAACCCTGTAATCCCAGCACTTTGGGAGGCCAAGGCAGGCGGATCACTTGAGGTCAGGAGTTCAAGACCAGTCTGACCAACATGGTGAAACTCTGTCTCTACTAAAAATACAAAATTAGCCAGGCGTGGTGGCACACACTTGTAGTCTCAACTATTTGGGAGGCTGAGGCAGGAGAATTGCTTGAACCGGGAGGCAGAGGTTGCAGTGACTGGAGATCACGCCATTGTTCTCCAGCCTGGGCAACAAAAGCAAAACTCCATCTCAAAAAAAATAAAAATAAAAATACTTCCCAAGAGATGATAATATGCAGCCAGGCCTGAGATTCACTGATTTATCAAAAAAATCTTTCATGATAAAAGTATGTTCAAAAATTCTGTAATCCCAGCACCTTGGGAGTCCGAGGCGGGCTGATCACCTGAGGTCAGGAGTTTGAGACCAGCCTGGTCAACATGGTGAAACCCCATCTTTACTAAAAATACAAAAATTAGCCGGGCATGGTGGCGGGCACCTGTAGTCCCAGCTACTCGGAAGGCTGAGACAGGAGAATTGCTTGAACTGGAAGGTGGAAGTTGTAGTGAGCTGAGATCATGCCACTGCACTCCAGCCTAGGCAGCAGAGCGAGACTCTGTCTAAAAAATAAAAAATAAAAAACAAAATTAGCCAGGTGTGGTGGTATGTGCCTATAGTGCCAGCTACTCAGGAGGCTGGAGTGGGATCTCCGAGCCTGGGAGGTTGAGGCTGCAGTGAGCTATGATCGCACCACTGCACTCCAGTCTGGGTGACAGAGCAAGACCTTGTCTCAAAAAAATAAAAAAAGAATTGAAATGTGACACACACATGATTTTACATCCTAAAACAATGCTACATATACTTTAAATATAATCCAGAAATTTTATGATTTGCTAGTGCTTTACAAGTTATTTAAAGAACACAACTTATTTAAAGAACACAAATTCATTGGTAGCATATCACCAATGATTTTCTCCTGCACAAGCAAATGTTTACAAAGATTATATAATCATCAGCTTCAGCACTAGGTACAGAGATGAATAACAACATTTGAACTATTGCATGTCCATGAGTGGATTAAAGACTAGTTACTAGAAAATAATAGACCAAAAATACGACTTATGAAAATAGGTTCCATAAACACTATCATCATCACCAAATGTCACTCAAACTAACAGGAATTTATTCTTTAAAAGCATGAAAAAAGCCATTTGAAATCACAACCACATCTAGGCAAGTGATATCAAGCTTCCTTTCCCCAGCCTGTAGGGATTCCTTGAGTATCTAGACAGTAGTTGCTCAGTAACAACCAAGCCTAGCATAGCTGCCAATATCTTAGAATACTGAAGTTGTATTATCAGTAAATGCTAAAAACAAAATAGATGTAGTTACTTAATATTGAACATAACCACCCTTCATTACTTACTTGATAGAGTGGTGGGCAAGTAACCCCAAAGGTTGAACATAAAAGTGAAAATTTATAAAATTTTGCCTTGCTTACCCAAAACATATCCCCCCAAAGGCATGCAGTGTCACCCCGACTGCAGTGTAGTACACGATCATAGCCCAACTAATTTTAAAATATTTTTAGAGACAGGGGTCTCACTATGTTGTCCTGGCTGGCCTCGAACTTCTGGATCCTCCCGTCTCAGTCTCTCAAAATCCTGGGATTGCCGGGCGCGGTGGCTCAAGCCTGTAATCCCAGCACTTTGGGAGGCCGAGGCGGGCGGATCACGAGGTCAGGAGATCGAGACCATCCTGGCTAACATGGTGAAACCCCGTCTCTACTAAAAATACAAAAAACTAGCCGGGCGTGGTGGCGGGCGCCTGTAGTCCCAGCTACTCGGAGGCTGAGGCAGGAGAATGGCCTGAACCTGGGAGGCGGAGCTTGCAGTGAGCCGAGATCGCGCCACTGCACTCCAGCCTGGGTGACACAGCGCGAGACTCCGTCTCAAAAAAAAAAAAAAAAAAAAAAAAAAA